>NC_083107.1:44104907-44231332 GCF_949774975.1 Lagenorhynchus albirostris
GAACTCTGCCCACCAGAGCAACACCCAGCTCTATCCACCACCAGTCTCTCCCATCAGGAAGCTTGCACAAGCCTCTTAGATAGCCACATCCACCAGAGAGCAGGCAGCAGAAGAAAGAACTACAATTCTGCAGCCTGTGGAACAAAAACCACATTCACAGAGAGATAGACAAAATGAAAAGGCAGAGAACTATACAACAGATGGAGGAACAAGATAAAACCCCAGAAAAACAACTAAATGAAGTGGAGATAGGCAACCTTCCAGAAAAGGAATTCAGAATAATGAGAGTGAAGATGATCCAGGACCTCAGAAAAAGAATGGAGGCACAGATTGAGAAGATGCAAGAAATGTTTAACAAAGACCTAGAAAAATTAAAGAACAAACATCTAGAAGAAATAAAGAACAAACAAACAAACAGAGATGAATGCTACAATAGCTGAAATGAAAAATACACTAGAAGCAATCAATAGCAGAATAACGTAGGCAGAAGAATAGATAAGTAACCTGGAAGACAGAATGGGGGAATTCACTGCCACAGAACACAATAAAGAAAAAAAAAAAGAAAAGAAATGAAGACAGCCAAAGAGACCTCCGGGACAATATTAAACGTACCAACATTCGCATTATAAGAGTCCCAGAAGGAGAAGAGAGACAGAAAGGACCCAAGAAAATATTTGAACAGATTATAGTTGAAAATTTCCCTAACATGGGAAAAGAAATAGCCACCCAAGTCCAGGAAGTGCAGAGAGTTCCAGGCAGGATAAACCCATGGAGAAACATGCTGAGAAATATAGTAATCAAACTGACAAAAATTAAAGGCAAAGAAAAATTATTGAAGCAACAAAGGAAAACCAACAATTAACATAAAAGGGAACTCCCATAAGGTTAACAGATGATTTCTCAGCACTCTACAAGGCAGAAGGGAGTGGCATGATATATTTAAAATGATGAAAGGAAAGAACCGACAACTAAGATTACTCTCCCTGGCAAATATCTCATTAAGATTAGATGGAGAAATCAAAAGCTTTACAGACAAGCAAAAGCTAAGAATTCAGCACCACCAAACCACCTCTACAACAAATGCTAAAGGAACTTCTCTAAGTGGGAAACACAAGAGAAGAAAAGGACCTACAAAAACAAAACCATAACAATTAAGGAAATTGTAATAGGAACATACATATCAATAATTACCTTAAACGTGAATGGATTAAATGCTCCAACCAAAAGACACAGGCTTGCTGAATGGATACAAAAACAAGACCCATATATATGCTGTCTAAGAGACCCACTTCAGACCTAGAGTCACATACGACTGAAAGTGAGGGCATGGAAAAAGATATTCCATGCAAATGGAAATCAAAAGAAAGCTGGAGTAGCAATACTCAGATCAGATAAAATAGACATTAAAATAAAGAATGTTACAAGAGACCAGGAAGGACACTACATAATGATCAAGGGATCAATCCAAGAAGAAGATATAACAATTATAAATATATATGCACCCAACATAGGAGCACCACAATACATAAGGCAACTGCTAACAGCTATAAAAGAGGAAATCGACAGTAACACAATAATAGTGGGGGACTTTAACACCTCACTTACACCAATGGACAGATCATCCAGACAGAAAATTAATAAGGAAACACAAGCTTTAAATGACACAATAGACCAGATAGTTTTAATTGATATTTTTATGGGACATTCCATCCAAAAACAGCAGATTACACTTTCTTCTCAAGTGCACATGGAACATCCTCCAGGATAGATCACATCTTGGGTCACAAATCAAGCCTCAGTAAATTTAAGAAAACTGAAATCATACCAAGCATCTTTTCTGACCACTACACTATGAGATTAGAAATCAATTACAGGGAAAACAATGTAAAAAACACAAACACATGGAGGCTAAACAAAATGTTACTAATAACCAAGAGATCACTGAATCAAAGAGGAAATCAAAATATACCTAGAGACAAATGACAATGAAAACACGATGGTCCAAAACCTATGGGATGCAGCAAAAGCAGTTCTAAGAGGAAAGTTTATAGCAATATAATCCTACCTCAAGAAACAAGAAAAATCTCAAATAAACAATGTAACTTTACACCTAAAGCAACTAGAGAACGAAGAACAAACAAAACCTAAAGTTAGTGGAAGGAAGGAAATCATAAATATCAGAGCAGAAATAAATGAAATAGAAACAAAGAAAACAATTGAAGAGATAAATAAAACTAAAAGCTGGTTCTTTGAGAAGATAAACAAAATTGATAAACCTTTAGCCAGACTCATCAAGAAAAAGAGGGAGAGGACTCAAATCCATAAAATTAGAAATGAAAAATGAGATGTTACAGAATGCACCACAGAAATACAAAGCATTATAAGAGATTACTACAAGCAACTCTGTGCCAAAAAAAATAGCCTGGAAGAAATGGATAAATTCTTAGAAAGGTATAACCTTCCAAGACTGAACCAGGAAGAAATAGAAAATATGAACAGACTAATCACAAGTAATGCAGTTGAAACTGTGATTAAAAATATTCCAACAAACAAAAGTCCTGGACCAGATGGCTTCAAAGGTGAACTCTATCAAACATTTAGAAAACAGCTAACACATATCCTTCTCAAACTCTTCCAAACATTGCAGAGGAGGAAAACTCCCAAACTCATTCTACCAGGCCACCATCACCCTGATACCAAAACCAGACAGAGATACTACAAAAAAAGAAAATTACAGAGCAATATCACTGATGAATATAAACGCAAAACTCCTCAAGAAATACTAGCCAAAAGAATCCAACAACACAGTAAAAGGATCATTCACCATGATCAAGTGAGATTTATCCCAGGGATGCAAGGATTCTTCAGTATACACAAATCTATCAATGTGATTCACCATATTAACAAACTGAAGAATAAAAACCATATGATCATCTCAATACATGCAGAAAAAGCTTTTGACAAAATTCAACACCCATTTATGATAAAAACTCTCTAGAAAGTGGGCAGAGAGGGAACCTACCTCAACATAATAAAGGTCATATATGACAAACCAACAGCAAACATCATTCTCAATGGTGAAAAACTGAAAGCATTTCCTCTAAGATCAGGAACAAGATAAGGATGTCCACTCTCACCACTGTTTTTCAACATAGTTTTGGAAGTTTTAGCCACAGGAATCAGAGAAGAAAAAGAAATAAAAGGAATACAAATTGGAAGAGAAGAACTAAAACTGTCACTGTTTGCAGATGACCTGATACTATACATAGAGAATCCTAAAGATGTCACTGGAAAACTACTAGAGCTAATCAATGAATTTGGTAAAGTTGCAGGGTACAAAATTAATGCACAAAAATCTCTTGCATTCCTATAACTAACAATGAAAGATCAGGAAGAGAAATTAAGGAAACACTCCCATTTACCATTGCAACAAAAGAATAAAATACCTAGGAATAAACCTACCTAAGGAGGTAAAAGACCTGCTCTCAGAAAACTATAGGACACTGATGAAAGAAATCAAAGGTGACACAAAGAGATGGAGAGATATACCATGTTCTTGGATTGGAAGAATCAATACTGTGAAAATGACTATACTTCCCAAGGCAATATCTACAGATTCAATGCAATCCCTATCAAATTACCAGTGGGATTTTTTACAGACCTAGAACTAAATCTCAAAATTTGTGTGGAGACACCAAAAAAACCCGAATAGCCAAAGCAGTCTTGAGGGGAAAAAACGGAGCTGCAGGAATCAGACTCCCTGACTTCAGACTATGCTACAAAGCTACAGTAACCAAGACAATAGGGTACTGGCACAAAAACAGAAATATAGATCAATGGAACAGGATAGAAAGCCCAGAGAAAAACCCATGCACCTATGTTCAACTAATCTGACAAAGGAGGCAAGGATATGCAATGTGGAAAAGACAGTCTCGTCAATAAGTGGTGCTGGGAAAACTGGACAGCTACATGTAAAAGAATGAAGTTAGAACACTCCCTAATACCCTACACAAAAATAAACTCAAAATGGATTAACGACCTAAATGTAAGACCGGACACTATAAAACTCTTAGAGGAAAACATAGGAAGAACACTCTTTGACATAAATCACAGCAAGATCTTTTTTGACCCACCTCCTAGTGTAATGGAAATAAAAATAAACAAATGGGCCCTACTGAAACTTAAAAGCTTTTCACAGCAAAGGAAACTACAAACAAGATGGAAAGACAACCCTTAGAATGGGAGAAAATATTTGCAAAGGAATCATTGGCAAAGGATTAATCTCCAAAGTATACAAACAGCTCATGTAGCTCAATATTAAAAAAACAAACAACCCAATCAAAAACTGGGCACAAGCCCTAAACAGACATTTCTCCAAACAAGACACACAGATGACCAAGAAGCTCATGAAAAGCTGCTCAACATCAGTAATTATTAGAGAAATGCAAATCAAAACTACAATGAGGTATCACCTCACACCGGTTAGAATGGGCATCATCAGAAAATCTATAAACAACACGTGCTGGAGAGGTTTTGGAGAAAAGGGAACCCTCTTGCACTCTTGGTGGGAATGTACATTGATACAGCCACTGTGGAGAACAGTATGGAGGTTCCTTAAAAAACTAAAAATAGAATTATCATATGATCCAGCAATCCCACTCCTAGGCATATATCTGTAGAAAACAATAATTCAAAATTATGCACACACCCCAATGTTCATTGCAGCACTATTTACAATAGCAAGGTCATGGAAGCAACCTAAATGCCCATCATCAGATGAATGGATAAAGAAGATGTGGTACATGTATACAATGGAATATTACTCAGCCATAAAAAGGAATGAAATTGGGTCACTTGTAGAGACACGGATGGATCTAGAGACTGTCATACAGAGTGAAGTAAGTCAGAAAGAGAAAAACAAATATTGTATATTAACGCATATATATGGAATCTAGAAAAATGGTACAGATGAACCAGTTTGGAATGCAGAAATATAGACACAGATGTAGAGAACAAACGTATGGACAGGACACCAAGGGGGGAAAGTGGTGGTGGGGGGTGGTGGTGGTGGGATGAATTGGGAAATTGGGATTGACATATATACACTAATATGTATGAAATAGATAACCAATAAGAACCTGCTATATAAAAAATAAATAAAACTTAAAAAACCCTACATTCCCTTTCAAATTCTTTCCACTAAATACTTTATATTATTCTAGAACTATGCACATGCAAGGAATTTAAAAGTGTCACCTAGTCTATTGTCCAACATCCAAGTAAAGCCTCGACCAGAAAAAAGAAAATATTGCAGATGCAAGTAAAAGTGTTGTTTACAGCAATTCAACTGTTTTAAGAGCCCAGAACTAAGGACCTTGAAGTTGTGGGTTTGGGCCACAGCCTTACTTTAGTCTCTGGTAGCTACAGAGCACAGCCAGCCAACCATCTTGAAAATACATTTCCTTTGTCAATATAGACACTGTATAAAATAAATTGGATGAATCAGAAAAAAATCTCCATCACTACTGAATAAACAACTCAAGGAACATGCTCTACCCATAATACAGCAGTCATTTTATAAGGTGTTTATTGGGAGTTTTTAATGGCATTATAAATGCTTTGATATGTAATTTAAAAATCAGTATAAAATTGTATGTATATTCCAACAATAGGGAATTGTTTAAAAACAAAACACTAGTAAGTCTACGCGATGGAATTTTATGTGGCCAATAAAAATCATGTTTCAGGAGAACACTTAAAGAAGGGGGAAATGTTTTCAGTTCATCTTTGCAATCAGTCATGGTCCCGCCAGGAAGTAGATGGCACACTCAAATGGGGTGATGGAGAAGAGTGGCTATTTACCAAGGATTGGGCAAGGATAAAGGAAACAAATGACAAACACCCTAGGGTGCTACCATCACTGGGGAGTCATTACCATCAACAGCCTGGAAGGGCAGGGAGGGAGCAATTACCTGAACACAACACAGTAACACCTGTAGTTGTCGAAGAGGGCTTCATGACAGGACCTATGGCCTTAGGTAGAGAAATGATGCCCCTTCCAACACAGAGCCTGGCAAGGAGGGATCTGGAGAATAAATACCCAAGTCTTTCTATCCCCCAACCTGCGACTGGCAGGCAAAGAGTGAGGGAGCCCACTGATGGAGTCCACAGAGGTCAGCTTCCCAGAACAGAGCTGGATGGAGGAGGGTGGAGTGTGGATCTAAAGGAGCAATTGGAGAATACCCAGCACAATATTTACTGAAAAATCCAATTGCAATATAGTATTACAATATAATTCCAAAAGTGTAATAATATACATAGGTCAGGTTCCACAGCAAACAGACTAAGATTGAGAGGAACTTCAAGATGGCAGAGGAGTAAGACCTGGAGATCACCTTCCTCCCCACAAACACATCAAAAATACATCTACATGTGGAACAACTCCTACAGAACACTTACTGAATGGTGGCAGAAGACCTCAGACTTCTCAAAAAGCAAGAAACTCCCCATGTACTTGGGTAGGGCAAAAGAAACAAGAAAAAACAGAGACAAAAAATAGGGATGGGACCTGTACCTCTGGGAGGGAGCTGTGAAGGAGGAAAAGTTTCCAAGCACTAGGAAGCTGCTTCACTGACAGAGACGGGGGGAGTGGGGGAGAAGCTTCGGAGCCACAGAGGAGAGAACAGCAAGAGGGAGGCAGAGGAAAAAGTGGAGAGATTTCCACACAGACGATCGGTGCCGACCAGCACTCACCAGGCTGAGAGGCTTGTCTGCTCACTCGCCAGGGCGGGTGGGGGCTGGGAGCTGAGGCTTGGGCTTCAGAGGTCAGATCCCAGGGAGAGGACTGGGGTTGGGTGCATGAACACAGCCTGGAGGGGGCTAGTGCACCACAGCTAGCTGGGAGGGAGTCCGGGAAAAAGTCTGGAACTGCCTAAGAGGCAAGAGACCATTGTTTCAGGGTGTGTGAGGAGACGGGATTCAGAGCACTGCCCAAGCGAGCTTCAGAGATGGGTGTGAACCACGGCTATCAGCACAGACACCAGAGATGGGCATGAAATGCTAACATTGCTGCTGCAGCCTCCAGGAAACCTATGTGCAAGCACAGGTCACTATCCACACCTCCCCTCCCAGGAGACGGTACAGCCCACCACTGCCAGGGTCCCGTGATCCAGGGACAAGTTCCCTGGGAAAGCACACAGCACACCTCAGGCTGTTGCAATGTCACGCTGTCCTTGGCCACTGCAGGCTCACCCAGCATTCCATACCCCTCCCTCCCCCCAGCCTGAATGAGCCAGAGCGCCCTAATCAGCTGCTCCTTTAACCCCCTACTGTCTGGATGGAGAACAGATGCCAGAGGTCAACCTACATGCAGAGGCAGGGCAAAATCCAAAGATGAACCCCAGGAGCTGTGAGAACAAAGAAGACAAAGGGAAATCTCTCCCAGCAGCCTCAGGAGCAGCGGATTGAATCCCCACAATCAACTTGCGGTACCCTGCATCTGTGGAATGCCTGAACAGACAATGAATCACCCCAAAATTGGGGCAGTGGACTTTGGGAGCAACTGTAGACTTGGGGTTTGCTGTATGAAACTGACTAGTTTCTGATTTATATGGGGTTTTTTGTTTAGTTTTTAGTGCTTGTTATCATTGGTGGATTTGTTTATTGGTTTGGATGCTCTTTTTTTTTAATTACTTTTAAAATTTTTTATTTTAATAATATTTTTTATTTTAATAACTTTATTTTATTTTATAATTTTTTCTCTTTCTTTCTTTTTCTCCCATTTCTTCTGAGCTGTGTGGCTGACAGGGTCTTGGTGCTCCAGCCAGGTGTCAGGCCTGAGCCTCAGAGGTGGGCGAGCCAAGTTCAGGACACTGGACCACCAGAGACCTCCTGGCCTCAAGTAATATCAATCGGTGACAGATCTCCCAGAGATCTCCATCTCAACGCTAAGAACCAGCTCCACTCAACGGCCAGCAAGCTACAGTGCTGGACACCCCATGCCAAACAACTAGCAAGACATGAACACAACCCCACCCATAAGCAGAAAGGCTCCCTAAAAATCAAAGTAAGTTCACAGAGATCCCAAAACACACCACCAGACTAGGTCCTACCCACTAGAAAGGCATGATCCAGCCTTATCCACCAGAACACAGGCACCAGTCCCTTCCCCCAGGAAGCCTACACAACCCACTGAACCAACCTTACCTACTGGGGGCAGACACCAAAACCTATGGGAACTACGAACTTGCAGCCTGCGAAAAAGAGACCCCAGACACAGTAAGTTAAGCAAAATGAGAAGACGGAGAAATACACAGAAGATGCAGGAGCAAGGTAAAAACCCACCGGAACAAACAAATAAAGAGGAAATAGGCAGTCTACCTGAAAAAGAATTCAGAGTAATGATAGTAAAGCTGATCCAAAATCTTGGAAATAGAATGGAGAAAATACCAGAAACGTTTAACAAGGACCTAGAAGAACTAAGCAGCAAACAAACAATGATGAACAATACAATAAATGAAATTAAAAATTCTCTATAAGAATCAATAGCAGAAAAACTGAGGCAGAAAAACAGATAAGTGACCTGCAGGATAAAACAGTGGAAATAACTACAGCAGAGCAGAATAAAGAAAAAAGAATGAAAAGGACTGAGGACAGTCTCAGAAACCTCTGGGACAACATTAAACACACCAACATTCGAATTACAGGGGTCCCAGAAGAAGAAGAGAAAAAGAAAGGGTCTGAGAAAATATTTGAAGAGATTATAGTTGAAAACTTCCCTAATATGGGAAAGGAAATAGTCAATCAAGTCCAGGAAGCACAGAGAGTCCAACACAGGATAAATCCAAGGAGAAACATGCCAAGACAAACATTAATCAAACTATCAAAAATTAAATACAAAGAAAACATATTAAAAGCAGCAAGGGAAAAGCAACAAATAACACACAAGGGAATCCCCATAAGGTTAACAGCTGATCTTTCAGCAGAAACTCTGCAAGCCAGAAGGGAGTGGCAGGACATATTTAAAGTGATGAAAGGGAAAAATCTTCAACCAAGATTACTCTACCCACCAAGGATCTCATTCAGATGCGATGGAGAAATTAAAACATTTACAGAGAAGCAAAAGCTAAAAGAATTCAGCATCACCAAACCAGCTTTACAACAAATGCTAAAAGAACTTCACTAGGCAAAAAACACAAGAGAAGGAAAAGACCTACAATAACGAACCCAAAACAATTAAGAAAATGGTAATAGGAACATACATATCGATAATTACCTTAAATGTAAATGGATTAAATGCTCCAACCAAAAGACATAGACTGGCTGAATGGATACAAAAACAAGACGCATACATATGCTGTCTACAAGAGACCCACTTCAGACCTAGGGACACATACAGACTGAAAGTGAGGGGATGGGAAAAAATATACCATGCAAATGGAAATCAAAAGAAAGCTGGAGAAGCAATACTCATAACAGATAAAATAGACTTTAAAATAAAGAATCTTACAAAACACAAGTGAGGACACTACATAATGATCAAGGGATCAACCCAAGAAGATATAACAATTATAAATATAGATAAACCCCACATAGGAGCACCTCAATTCAAAAAGCAAATGCTAACAGCCATAAAAGGGGAAATCAACAGTAACACGATAAAAGTAGGGGAATTTAACACCCCACTTTCACCAATGGACAGATCAACCAAAATGAAAATAAGTACGGAAACACAAGCTTTAAATGACACATTAAACAAGATGGACTTCATTGATATTTATAGGACATTCCATCCAAAAACAACAGAATACACTTTCTTCTCAAGTGTTCATGGAACACTCTCCACAATAGATCATATCTTGGGTCACACATCAAGCCTTGGTAATTTTAGGAAAATTGAAATCATATCAAGTATCTTTTCCAACCACAACGCTATGAGAATAGATATCAATTACAGGAAAAAAACTGAAAAAAGTACAAACACATGGGGGCTAAACAATATGCTACTAAATAACCAAGAGATCACTGAAGAAATCAAAGAGAAAATCAAAAAATACCTAGAAACAAATGACAATGAAAACACGACAGCCCAAAACCTATGGGATGCAGCAAAAGCAGTTCTAACAGGGAAGTTTATAGCAATACAATCCTAACTCAAGAAACAAGAAACATCTCAAATAAATAACCCAATCTTACACTTAAAGCAATTAGAGAAAGAAGAACAAATAAAACCCAAAGTTAGTAGAAGGAAAGAAATCATAAAGATCAGATCAGAAATAAATGAAAAAGAAATGAAGGAAACGAAAGCAAAGATCAATAAAACTAAAAGCTGGTTCTTTGAGAAGATAAACAAAATTGATAAACCATTAGGCAGACTCATCAAGAAAAAAAGGGAGAGGACTAAAATCAATAGAATTAGAAATGAAAAAGGAGAAGTAACAACTGACACTGCAGAAATACAAAGGATCATGAGAGATTACTACAAGCAACTCTATGCCAATAAAATGGACAACCTGGAAGAAATGGACAAATTCTTAGAAAAGCACAACCTTCTGAGACTGAACCAGGAAGAAATAGAAAATATGAAGAGACAAATCACAAGCACTGAAATTGAAACTGTGATTAAAAATCTTCCAACAAACAAAAGCCCAGGACCAGCTGGCTTCACAGGCCAATTCTATCAAACATTTAGAGAAGAGCTAACACCTATCCTTCTCAAACTCTTCAAAAATATAATAGAGGGAGGAACACTCCCAAACTTATTCTACAAGGTCACCATCATCCTGATACCAAAACCAGACAAAGATGTCACAAAAAAAGAAAACTACAGGTCAATATCACTGATGAACATAGATGTGAAAATCATCAACAAAATACTAGCAAGCAGAATCCAGCAGCACATTAAAAGGATCATACACCATGATCAAGTGGGGTTGATCCCAGGAATGCAAGGATTCTTCAATATACGCAAATCAATATGATAAACCATATTAACAAATTGAAGGATAAAAACCATATGATCATCTCAATAGATGCAGAAAAAGCTTTCGACAAAAGCCAACACGCATTTATGATAAAAACTCTCCAGAAAGTAGGGATAAAGGGAAATTACCTAAACATGATAAAGGCCACATATGACAAACCCACAGGCGACATCATTCTCAATGGTGAAAAACTGAAACCATTTCCACTAAGATCATGAACAAGACAAGGTTGCCCACTCTCACCACTATTATTCAACACAGTTTTGGGAGTTTTAGCCACAGCAATCAGAGAAGAAAAAGAAATAAAAGGAATCCAAATCAGAAAAGAAGTAAAACTGTCACTGTTTGCAGATGACATGATACTATATGTAGAGAATCCTAAAGATGCTACCATAAAACTACTAGAGCTAATCAATGAATTTGGTGAAGTAGCAGGATACAAAATTAATGCACAGAAATCTCTTGCATCCCTATACACTAATGATGAAAAATTTGAAAGAGAAATTAAGGAAACATTCCCATTTACCACTGCCACAAATATAATAAAGTATCTCGGAATAAACCTACCTAAGGAGACAAAAGACCTGTATGCAGAAAATTATAAGACACTGATGAAAGAAATTAAAGATGATATAACCAGATGGAGAGATATACCATGTTCTTGGATTGGAAGAATCAACATTGTGAAAATGACTATACTACCCAAGGCAATCTTCAGATTCAATGCAATCCCTATCAAACTACCAATGGCATTTCTCACAGAAGTAGAACAAAAAATTTCACAATTTGTATGGAAACACAAGACCCCAAGTAGCCAAAGCGATCTTGGGAAAGAAAAACAGAGCTGGAGGAATCAGGCTCCTGGACTTAAGACTATACTACAAAGCTACAGTAATCAAGACAGTATGGTACTGTCATAAAAACAGAAATACAGATCAATGGAACAGGATAGAATGCCCAAGATAAAGCCACACATATATGGTCACCTTATCTTTGATAAAGGAGGCAAGAATATACAATGGAGGAAAGACAGCCTCTTCAATAAGTGGGGCTGGGAAAATTGGACAGCTACATGTAAAAGAATGAAATTAGAACACTCCCTAACACCATACACAAAAATAAACTCAAAGTGGATTAAAGATCTAAATGTAAGCCAAACACTATAAAAGTCTTAGAGGAAAACATAGGCACAACACTCTATGACATAAATTACAGCAAGATCCGTTTTGACCCACCTTCTAGAGATATGGAAATCAAAACAAAAATAAACAAATGGGACCTAATGAAGCTTAAAAGCTTTTGCACAGCAAAGGAAACTAAACAAGATGAAAAGATAACCCTTAGAATGTGAGAAAATATTTGCAAATGAAGCAACTGACAAAGGATTAATCTCCAAAATTTACAAGCAGCTCATGCAGCTCAATATCAAAAAAACAAACAACCCAATCCAAAAATGGGCAGAAGACCTAAATAGACATTTCTCCAAAGAAGAGATACAGATTGCCAACAAACACATGAAAGGATGCTCAACATCACTAATTATTAGAGAAATGCAAATCAAAACTACAACGATGTATCACCTCACACCAGTAAGAATGGCCATCATCAAAAATGTACAAACAATAAATGCTGGAGAGGGTGTGGAGAAAAGGGAACCTTCTTGCACTGTTGGTGGGAATGTAAAGTGATACAGCCACTATGGAGAACAGTATGGAGTTTCCTTAAAATACTAAAAATAGAACTACCATATGACCCAGCAATCCCACTAGTGGGCATATACCCTGAGAAAACCATAATTCAAAAAGAGTCATGTACCACAATGTTCACTGCAGCACTATTTACAATAGTCAGGACATGGAAGCAACCTAAGTGTCTATCAACAGATGAATGGATAAAGAAGATGTGGCACATATATACAATGGAATATTACTCAGCCATAAAAAGAAACTAAATTGAGTTATTTGTAGTGAGGTGGATGGACCTAGAGTCTGTCATTCAGAGTGAAGTCAGAAAGAGAAAAACAAATACCGTATGCTAACACATATATATAGAATCTAAAAAAAAGCTTCTGAAGAACATGGGGCAGAAGAGGAATAGAGACGCAGACATAGAGATGGACTTGAGGACACAGGGAGGGGGAAGGGTAAGCTAGGAAGAAGTGAGAGAGTGGCATGGACATATATACACTACCAAATGTAAAACAGATAGCTAGCGGGAAGCAGCCACATAGCACAGGGAGATCAGCTGGGTGCTTTGTGACCACCTAGAGGGGTGGGATAGGGAGGGTGAGAGGGAGACGCAAGCAGGAGGGGCTATGGGGATACATGTATATGTATAGCTGATTCACTTTGTTATACAGCAGAAACTAACACAACAATGTAAAGCAACGATGCTCCAACAAAGGTTTTAAAAAAAATAGCTTTTGAACATGTTAATGTATAAATGAACGTGAAAATATGAATTGTGTACAATACTAAAGAATTCATTAAAAAAAAATAGACTAAGATTTGCATGTGGGAAGTCTGTTGTGGAGTGCTCCTGGAAACGGTGGCTGTGAGTGGAAGAGAAGCAGGTTGAGCAGAGGAAGAGGTTAAACTTTAATGCGGTTATAACAGAGGCCTTGGCCATTCCTACAAGGAGCTCTGAAACTGGGATGGCCCTTCAGAGTTGTCCGAATTGAAGTAAGAAGGGCTTTGGTAGTCCCTGAACAACCAGTTATTGAATGCAGGCTGCCCCATGAGGCCAAGGGCAATGCCTGGGTATGAGGCAGGAGACAGATGGGCCCTAGGCTGAGCATCTGGAGTTTGTCCCCTCTGGACAGATACTCCAAGATAAAGAGGAGATGAGTCCTTCCCAGATAAGAGACCACATATTTCTCATTCTCGAGGTCAAGACCTTCCCAACTATACACGTGCAGAGAGGCTTCTTGGAGGTAAAAAGGGAGTCATGTCAACCTACCCATAGGCCTCTTCACTGGAATCCATCTTGGCTAAGAGATGCATGCACACACATGGGAGGACCCTGAGATAAACCAAATACGGACTCAGAACCAGGCAAAGCAAGATGACTGCCCAAAGGAAACTCAGAAGAAATGCCCCATATAAGTGATTCAAACTACGATGAGGGCATGACTCTCTCTCTGAGCCAGCCCGTGTGAGTTTATTTACACGTACTCTTTTTCCTCCTAATAAACACTTTACTGGTTTCACTACTTTCTCCTTGTGGAAATTTATTTCTACAAAGCTGATGGGCCAGGGCCTTGTCACTGGCCACTGGTCCCTGGTGGTCTAGTGGCTAGGATTCAGTGCTCTCACTGCCACAGCCTCACTTCAATCTCTGGGCGAGGAACCGAAATCCTGCTTCAAGCCGCTGCAGGCCAAGGTCATCCGAGATCAGGTAGAGCCATTAGCAGCTACACTGCCAGCACTCAGTGACTGAGTGCATCATCCCCAAGCGGGTGTGTGTGCTGGGGTGGGGAGGGCGGGGCAGGAGGGAATGTCCACTAAGATAGCAGTTACTAACGGCTGATGGTTGAGTTATTTTCCTGCTTTGTTTTTGGGTTTTTTAATACTTTTATGTTGTTCCAAATGTTCTAAAATATATTAGGAGACAACTGGCAATCTATCACAATATATTAATTTGATAATCAGTAAATTTACAGTAAAAAAAAAAAAAGAAAAGGAAGTAAGAGGTGTTGCTGTTTGGTAATCTGTACACTCCTAGAAGATTTAGAACAAAACTTTCTCTTCCCTTGTAATTCTTATAATTCCCACTGTGTTGCAGATACATATGAGAGAAGGTTGGTGCCCTTGGCTACACATTCCACAGCATGGATTAAGGGCTTAAGTCAGAGGCTACTGTTACACATTGTCTGTTAATAACTTCAGTGTTATTAGTGTGATGTTAAGTACAAGCCGGTTAGTTTAACTTTTAATGCTGGGGTTGGTCAGGTAACTTGCTATAAAGAATCACAATGCAGAGTGAACAGCTGGCATTACATAAAACAGGCAACATTCCAGGGGCAGCTTCTACAAATCTTTCTACCATTCAGATCAATAAATGACACTCTGCTAACTATTAGGGTATTTTATTAATGGGATTTTATTGGTGAATTAGTGAGTTATTAGTCAACCTATGTTCAAAATATATATTATCACTGGTGAAATTAAAAGTATTCAACATATGTGGATTGGCTTGAATGACTTAGAAACACCCCTCAATCCTTGTACAAACATAAGAATCCAGCAAATCATAACATGTACTATTAGAGACAACATTAGGGGTTTGATTCTTTAATAGGTCCCATAGTTAGCTACTGGTTTCTGAGGAGTTCTGACTGCATGATGGCATGCCTTTCTTCAGTGAGTTTTGCATACAAGATACAGTGTAAGCACTTAAAAGAATCCCACAGAGCAGCAGGATTCCTCTGAGTTTTCAGAAAGTTTGAATGAACTGCTTTGGGCCACTTGCTAATAAATGTTTGGTTAATAATTGCCTTTTGTGTCCCTGAATTTTGCTTGAAACCTGCTTTTATTATTACCTGATAGCAAGTCTGTGACAGAGTAGCTAAACACACCACTTCCTTGATAGCTATTATTATTCACCAAAAAGAACCTACGAGTCATGCATGTCTAAACTGGCTTAGGCTCATTTTGCAACATGCACTCCGCTAGCCAGGCCAAATACAGGGGACATCAAAAGAGGATATTATTCTTATCCTTTCGGAACAATCTACTGATTCAAGAATATTGTCACATTCTATTTTTAGGAGTAAATATATTGATTTCTTCATATAATAATTCCTCTCTTTCACTCTATTAGTTAATTCATTACCAGCTGGTAGTAACTGCTGGCTAATCAGTGTTCCTCATCAGGAGTCCACGAGCTACAGCCCAAATCTGGCCAGCCATCTGTTTTTGTACAGCCCACAGCTAAGCACAGTTTTTGATGTATTAAAACTGTCA
Source organism: Lagenorhynchus albirostris (assembly GCF_949774975.1). Taxonomy (NCBI): domain Eukaryota; kingdom Metazoa; phylum Chordata; class Mammalia; order Artiodactyla; family Delphinidae; genus Lagenorhynchus; species Lagenorhynchus albirostris. The sequence continues at coordinate 44,120,854 of NC_083107.1, forward strand.
GGAAAAAGGAATAATGTTCATGACATGGAAAAGTTATGTGAAATTCAGATTTCAGCATCCATGAATAAAGTTTTGTTTTTTGTTTTTTTTTGCGGTACGCGGGCCTCTCACTGCTGTGGCCTCTCCCGCTGTGGAGTACAGGCTCCGGACGCGCAGGCCCTGCGGCCGTGGCCCACGGGCCCAGCCGCTCCGCAGCATGTGGGATCCTCCCAGACCGGGGCACAAACCCGCGTCCCCCTCATCGGCAGGCGGACTCCCAACCACTGCCCCACCAGGGAAGCCCCCATGAATAAAGTTTTATTGGAACACAGCTTCATTCATTAGTTTACGCATCATCTATGGCTGCGTTTATACTATGATGATAGAATTGAATAATTGTGAATGAGACTATTAGGCCCATGAAGCCTAAACTATTTGCTATCTGCTCCTTTATAGAAAAGAAGTTTGCTGAACCTCTCCTCTTGATGGGATATACCACTGAGCAAGTCAGGATATAGGCTCAGTTCTCATATGAGCTTAGTTTCTGGAGAGAGACAGAGAACAAACACACACAGAAATACCCAACGGCAGTGAGTGCTATGGAAAATAAGGATGATGTGATAGGGACTGACACCAGGTCTACTGAGATGGAGTCCAACAAGGTCCTCTCTGAGCAAGTGATATTTGAGTGGGGAACGGAATGACAAGAAGACAGCCACGTGAAGACGGAGACTCCTCAAGCTTTAAGTATTAGGGAAGTGAAAAGATGGCCAGTGGGACAGGTGTATGGACAACAAGGGAAGAGTGATACAAGAGTTCATGTGCTCCCCTTGTTTCTAAAGATTGTCAGTGACAATAAGAATCTCCCTGGAATGTGGGGACAGCAGTTGAAGAGTCGTTCATAACCACTTGGTCAATGTAAAAGACCGTGTCAAAAGGGCAGACAGGCTCAGAGATTCTACCATTTCCCTCAGTTCACACCTCCAGAAGAGGTAGCAAATTATCTGCAAAATTCCCATCTCTCCTCCCACTTTTCATCTCTGAAGCATCTGAAAAAAGATATGAGTAGGGGCTTCCCTGGTGGCGCAGTGGTTGAGAGTCCGCCTGCCGATGCAGGGGACACAGGTTCGTGCCCCGGTCCGGGAAGATCCCACATGCCGCAGAGCGGCTGGGCCCGTGAGCCATGGCCGCTGAGCCTGCGCGTCCGGAACCTGTGCTCCGCAACGGGAGAGGCCACAACAGTGAGAGGCCCACGTACCGCAAAAAAAAAAAAAAAAAAAAAAAAAACAGATATGAGTAAGTGAGTGGAAATCAAAGTAACACATAAACCTTGCAACATGCCAGGTCCATGAGCTACAAACTAGAGACATAAGAGCTGAGAGATCACTGCGGTTCAATTCCCCCCCCACCCCCGCATTCTCACACTGCTCCTTCTCCGGGTGGGGAAGCTAGCTTTGTCTCCACACTCATTCACTGTCATGGGTTATACACACTGTTGTGTGGTCGATGATCCGGGGACATGAAGGAAATTCAACCCAGGCCGTCACTTCAGTTGTTACAAATGTGTTCACAAATAATAACACGTGATCGCTCTGAGCAACTTCAAAAGCTTTACATAAAGCACCTGACTTTTCTGCTCTCCCTTTGTGAGCATTTATATATATATTTAATGACTATGGTTGGCGGGAATATGAATGTTTAAAATCGATAATCCTGTTAGTACAAGCAAAGAAGTCAGTACCTTTTTAAAGAAAACCAAGCCTCTCAAAAGGGGAGAAAGAAATGTAGTAAGGTTTAAAAAGCTGTTTTTAACTTATTTCCTAAGAAACCAAAACTAGAACTGACAAGTACAACTTCCAAAGAAGCTTAGACCTACTTAATTTAAGGGGTAAAAAAAACTCTCTTACATGAAATAAAATTAAATTCCCCAGTTAATTGTGTTTGTGATTCTTTCATTAGTGAAAATTGACCTTCATGAACAAAGAAATTGCCAGGGTTGCTCTCAAACAGGTTGATAGCGCATTTTGCAACCAACAACACATTGTAAGCCTTATACAACCATAAATGCCACCATAGTCTGCTGAAATTGTGCAAATAATAATTTCCTGGCACCTAAATTTACTTAATAAATAAAAGTAATTTCAGTCACTAGGAATTAAAACTTAGTAGAGAGACAACAGTAAAGTCATTCTTCTGTAACATCATTGTATTCCACTCAGTATCTTCAATACGAGGAAGGAACATGTGATTGAAAATTGAGCTCATATATAAAGTCCTAAGTAGTTGTATGAAAGGAAAATGTCCATATTTGGGGCTAGACAGAGCAGACATGAAAGAAGACCATCAGGAAACTGGGAATCTACGATCAATTCAGGAGCCTCAAAAATCATATGCTCAGCCTGTCATGCTCCCAACACTCCCCCCATGATTAAGCTATAGAAGAGGGGCAGTTAAAGGTTAGCCCTGAGAACCCTCCTCCCACCTTTGACTACCTAACTACATTCCATTCCAGAAGCTCCAGGGCTTCAGATATATAGGTCAGGAGACCAAGAGTATAAAGCATATTCTCCTTCTTTTTGCCTGTCCAAATTCTAACCTTTCTTTCTCAACCTCCCTCCTTTTTGTGAAGCCACATTCACAATCCCTGCTCTCAAGACTCTTCACAGTCTAGCCAGAGATATGAACATGCTTCCAACCATCTAAGAGATTGTGTCTATTCCGACAAAATGTTTTAAAAAAGTTTAAAGGGATTTGGGAATAAAAGTTTTCCTAGTACCCAGAGTTGACAACCAAGTATTATTATCACCAAATTCTAAAAGGAGAAATGAACGATTAGAGCCAGGGTCTTCTGAGGAGGAAGATGAACAGCTGCACCCAACTTCCAAGCTTTAAGAGAATCTGAGAAGGGGGAGGCAAGTCACAGGCACCTGCAAGGGCAGCTTGGTAAGTGTCATGTTCTTGGGGAATACACTGCCTCGCTTAGTGGTGAACACAAAGTGCTAAGAATATAAAAACCGACTGCTGATTCATTTAACTAAAAGTCAGATGTAACCATACTGGGGAAATGAGGGAAGGAATATGTGGTATAAGTACTATAAGAGTTATGACTTCACCTATCATAATAGAAAGTCGATAGATAATAGCTAAAATTAATGGTTTAAGACATACCAGTTTGAGTATATTATTTTGAAATTGGGAGGAATGCCCAAAGAAATCACTAAAACAGTGATTGAGGAATGAGATGAGGTGGGTTGGAAAGGGGTGCCTGCCTTTTTTTAAAAAAAATCTATTTTAGCGGGCTTCCCTGGTGGTGCAGTGGTTGAGAGTCCGCCTGCTGATGCAGGGGACACAGGTTCGTGCCCCGGTCCGGGAAGATCCCACATGCCGCAGAGCGGCTAGGCCCGTGAGCCATGTGTCCAGAGCCTGTGCTCCGCAACGGGAGAGGCCACAACAGTGAGAGGTCCGCGTACCGCAAAAAAAAAAATATATATATATATGTGTGTATATATATATATATATTAGCACTATTAGACTTTTTAAACATGTGCAGATATTATTTTGTTTAAAAAACAAAATTAACATAAAAACAGAAGACAATATTTTTATTTAGGGAAAAAAACCTAATAATTTTTGTGGACCTTTTCTGTGAGCTGTTTGTCCAAGATGTCTAGGGTAACATGGGTATAGCTGATAGATAATAGCTGGTCTTAAATTCCTACTGGTCTTAAATTCCTACAGTTTAGTGAGTATTCTAATGTGAGGGCCAAAGAAAGGGGAGTATATGTGTATGTATGTCAGTAAAGCCCATAGATTAGACATTAAAGTAGGGGTTTTGGGGCTGGCAAGTGGAAGGTTCTCATGGGCAGGCCCCAAAGTCACAGAAGCAGATAAAAACCAGGCAGACCCACCAAACAAAGTAGAGAAGAATGACATTCAGGGACACAAGGACACAGTGGCCCTTTAGTGTTGGCACAAATGGCGCTACACATGTTAACTGGCCCTGGGAGATTCACTGCTGAAAGTATAGACAGAAATCATCATCAGGAGAAGGTTAACTTTTGTTAAATAGCTTCCAATTAGAAGGAGAAAAAGTAAGGGATGAGTGTAATATACTTTAGAAAGAATACCATCTAAAATAGTTTAGGTTAAAAAAAAATTCTGTAACATTCCTATTTGGCTCTTCAGCAGCAAAATCAAGTTTTACAAATCAAATTTAAAGGAATGGAAACTGCTGCCAAAAACAGAGCTTTGGCTTATCTTACCAATGTTGGTCACCTTGGCTGACCATTTTATATGGCATTTATGGTTCTGGTATGCAATACAAAGTTTGCCTTTATCATCCTTAGCTAATCCACAAAATGGCAATACATAAAAGTTTATTTCTAATAGACACACCCAGACTAGAGTTAACGTATTACCTATAATAATCATCCTCTACATTAGTAGTGTCTTATCCATTTTATACTTTGCCAAGAGATACTTTATATTCATTTTCATAGCTCTTCCTCTTTATTAACTTGAGTTTCTCTTACTTTAATTCAATGATTACCATATACATATTTTTAAATAACTCAGCCAATATATAACAATAGTTGACTTCTATACCTGTCTAAATATTATCCTAGTAATGTGTCTAAAATTATATTAATAACTCTTCCCTTGATAATATACAATTACTTTTTATGGTCCCTAATTCACCATTTGTCTTGCTTTTTTCCTTCAACGGACATTCTGATGTAGGAGATTTGACACAGTGGTTTTGTCTGGGGCGTGTTCTGATGGAGCCAAGGGGCAAAGTGAACATTTTGACAGAACAGTTTTGAGCAATCTACACCAAAATATAGAAACAATTTTTATTATAAATTACAATAACACCAGCAGTGGAGAAATGGGATGGAGTGAGGCTCTGGGATGGCATGGGGCCCAGGAACAGGATGAGGATTTCTTTTTTGCACATTATATGGTAATTTTTTAAAGTTGGTTTCTTATTTAGAACTTATCAAAATATTCTAGACTCAAAACAATTTCATCGGTATGGACTGACAACGACCATTAAGCCATTATTCTGACTTTTTATATATCTCCTACCCAACTCTCTTCCCATTGGATTTTCATGCCAGTCTTAAGTACTATACATAAGATTTCGGACATCGTGACTTTTCACCCGAATATTTCAGAACACAGCTTTGAAAAATAAAGACATTTTCCTACATAACCATGATGGTACTGTCATACCTAACAAATTTAGCACTAATTCCTTAATATTCTTTAATACGTAAGCCATATTCGAATGTCCCATCAGTACCTCAAATGTCTTTTACAGCTGGTTTGTCCCAATTAGGGAAGAAGAAATCAGTCTATTTTTGTGACAGAAATATGGAAAAATATTACAAGTGTAAGATCTAGATGTAGATGTTCACTGTGCTCTTCCCTTACTTTTCTATGCATTTGAAAAATTTTATAATATAATGATTTAATTCTTTTGGACATTTTATCTGTGCAAATATGTCTATATATGTGAAAGCGGTGGGAAGTTTCTAACTCATGCTACTGAGCCCTGCCCTGTTCGACATTGTCATAATTATTTGGACAATTGTATAGAAAGGATATTTATAATATTTCTCAGTTGATGATCTGGGAGAAACAATGAGTGTGTTAGATAGCTGAATCAAGATCCAAAAATGTAACAAGAACTGGTAAAGGAATGAGTGGTGATACATAAAAATATATCCAGTGTTCAACAAGAGCTGGAAGCAGAAGGCCACAGGTCAATAGATGTAGTAATGAAGAAGGGACGTAAGGATTACCATCTAGCTTTTGTGACAGCTAGAGCAAATGGAAATGTTGGAAGCATTAAGAAAACAAAAGTTTTTATTTTTTTTTAAGAGGGGCTGCTGCTCTCCCTGCTTATGAGCTGCATCTGTCAGCTTTGTCAGAAGATATTACCATGGGCACTATTACCATGGGCACTGGGATGGTAAATGTGCAACTAGGGAAGGAGAGGGAGTGGTATGGGAGGTGGGACTACAAAAGCCAAATTGTTGTAGAATCTTGATTTAAGTTTCCATTGTTATGGAAGGCAGAGACTGTATTACTCATCTCTGTGTCCACGGTTCTCAGCACTCTACCTGACATATAGCAGATACTTCACAATGTTCATGGAATAAATGAATTCTTTCCTACAGGCTACAGGCAATAATCTATGCATCAACTGATGTATCGAAGACTTACAGTCCTTTGGATGCTCTAAGGCAACACCATGGCCACATGGACTATGCATACCTTGGGTCTCTTTGCCTGGCCAACCAAACAGCATGATGTCAATAATTGAGGCTGCCCCCAGATAAGAGCATCAACAATGAGGCCATCACTGGACCAATGGACCAGGCTGCACTTTTGCCAGATGACTGTCTAAACTGGAATGTAAAGCGGCAAACATCTCAGGAGAGAGGGTCATGTGAGTGTGTTTTGGCATATTAAGACACTGTGTTTTCTATAACAATTTAGGCTGGGTAGTTCAGACTCAGTGCTCTTACATGTGTTCCAAGGATTTGGGGAGCTATAATCTTTTGCAAAATGGCCAGTAAGTGTCGATAAAGAGCCACCCGGATATCCTGCCAGAAGATTTCTTCATCCAGCATCCAAGGTGCATCAGCTTTCCCATGGGGCAGAGTAGGAGGGAAACGCTTTTGTTCAGAGTGCTCTCCTGGTACCAACCCTCCTCTCTTGCCTGAGGCACTGGTGATCAGATGTGACACAGCTCCGAACCATCTTATCATGTATAGGGCATGGTGATACCTGGCATTGCCTTTAAGTGTAGTTTCCTTCTGCCTCAAGTCCTAGAAAACTTTTGTTGTCTCTGAAGTGTAAGAGTATGTGAGAGATAGAGTTTGTACATGTGTATGATTCTAGATAACTTCTCAGGTCCTTTCTAGATCTCAAGTTATAGGATGATTATTTTGATAGTACTATCTAACAATGCTACTCCAGCTTTGGAATTTGTGATGACTAGCGGTATTCAAAACATATTCTTGATTGCAGAAAATAAGGCAGAGGACCATATAGGGAGATAAAAACCCAAAAAGATGTGAGTGAAATATATAAATTTCAAACCATTAAAAAGGCAAAACCATTTAACCCAATTTGTCTATACGGTGTCTCCAGGATTGTTAGTTGGAAAGTAAGGCTGTTTGTCCTAAGGGGCACTTCAAAAGAATAAACATAGTCGCAAAGCCCTTAGTTTCCATTTATATTGAGCAAATTATCTTACCTTCTCTTTAATCCGTTGATATTTTCAGTTTATATTGCCCCTTTGCCAAATCTCTTATTTTCTGCATTGTTCTCTCATGCATACTGCCAAGGGCACCCAAGGCAATGGCCTTCCAACAAGAATTTCTGCCTCCAGTCTGTCATCTCAATTAACCCGGCACATTCCATTAATGACTCTTCCTAAATCATCGTTATGATTGGGTCATTCTCTCTCTCTCTCTCTCTCTCTCTCACTCACTCACTCACACACACACACACACACACACACACACACACACACACACACACCCCTCAAAGTCTTCAATGTCTCCTTGCTGCACAAGGGGTTAAGTCTAAACTCATAAACCTGGCAGTTAAATCCTAACTAATCTGGCTCCAGCTCACTTTTAAAATCTCTCCCAGAAAGAAAGTCTAAACTCCATGTAGTCTGAACTATTCCTGTATTCCCATGTGGTTCACTTCTGGAAGTTGCATCCTGGCCCTACCACCCTGTCTTTTATGGAGTCCTCTCCTTCACTCTGCTCTGAATATCTAAATTCTACCCACCCCAAAGTTCAAATCAGACTCCATAGTTTTAACCTCCTCAGCCAATAACTATCTTTTGGTCTCCTGAGGTTCTCCCACACTTCTTTACCATTGGACAGCATGCTCTCTATACTGGTAATTAACTTTCACAGGCATAGGTTTTGTTTCCTTGAGTAGATTATAATCTCAGTGTTAAGGACTTTTTTTTTAATTTCCCAAAGTGCCTAGCACAATGCTTCACATGGCAGGTGCTAAATAAATATGGAGCACTCAATGATTCCACAGGGACATAGAGAAGAGAATTGGTTGCCAAGTGGGTGAGGGGTGTGAGAGGGGTTAGATTGGGAGTTTGGGATTAGCAGATGCAAACTGGTATATGCAGAATGGATAAAAAACGACGTCCTACTGTACAGCACAGGAAACTATATTCAATATCTTGTGATAAACCATAATGGAAAAGACTATGAAAAAGAATGTATATATATGTATAACTGAGTTACTTTGCTGTACAGCAGTAATACAACACTGTAATTCAACTACACGTCAATAAAAAAAAAACATAAATGAACGATTCCAAACATTTGTGAACCACTTCTTTTTGTCTGAAAACATCACCTAACTTCAGGACTTTCTTTCTAGCTTCATCATGCCATGAATAAGTTTCTCAATTAAAAAATACCGCACTCCTCAAGTGTGCCTGCTTCTGATACAGTAGAGGGCCTCAGAGACAGTACCTGGCAAACAAACCCTCTTGTAGCACTTAATAAGGGTGAGTCACTTTATAGACAAATGAGCACTATATTCCAGAAATTGTCTCTTTCCACTGTGATTGAAAAGGAAAAACTCATTGACCTTAGATATACTAAACCAAAAATATATACTCAGAAATCATAGGTAACTTTGATATGTGGGTATGAGTATGGTCTTAACACGTGCTATGTGTCTGGTCAATATCCTCCATACTGCAGATGTGCTCCATGGATAAGCAAAACCTACATCACTTGGGAGCTTGGGTTAGAAATGCAGAGTATCAGGCTCCACCTCAAACTTACTGCATGAGAATTCTGCCTCTTAACAAAGTCCCTAGATGATTTTAAGAGCCTTGAGCAACCCCAAAATGGGCATAGATTATGGCACAGGAGTTTTTTGGTTTTTTTTTTTTTTTATGTAGGCGCCAGTGACTATAGGATTTCTCTCCTTTCAAAATAGCATATACCAGTGGTTCAACACTTGTGGGACCCCACCCCCAGGGTTTCTCACTCAGTAGGCCTGGGGTGGGACCCCAGAATCTGCATGTCTAACCAACTTCCAGGTGATGCCAATGGTGATGCTGCTGGTCCGGGAACAACAACCACTGGCTCACATCACCTAAAACTAACATGAGGCATATTCTAGGAACTTTGCTTCAAGTGCACTCCCAGTAGAAGGGAGAATACTGAGATAGCAAAGAGGAAAGAGCAAAAGAAGTGGCAGCAAAATGTTTCATTTATGTTACAGGAAGGTAGCTGTTAACATTCCTTTGTACACAATGGGGTAAATATAGTTGAAGAAATTACTATAGCAACAGCTATGTTATCCACCAGATTTTTTCCTACTGACATTATTCAGAAAAGGAAGCCCATCTTACAGAAATTCTATTTCAACACTGAGACTTATAAAAAACAAAAGCTCTAGGAAACATGCTCCATTCGTTAACGACTATGGGAAAACAATACAGATTTAAGATGGTTTTGAAAATGACTCTCTGAGGCCTGGATTTGTATTCTTTGGTCAAGCAGTGAAATAAAAATGAGTTTTTAGATCTATGACTCTAAAACAAGAAGAAAAGGAAAGCAGAGCAATGTTGCGAATGTCTTATAAACTTTTAAATTAAAAAAATCTCAAATACCTCCTTTTTTAAAACTAAGACTCTCAAAATTATAAATAAAACAATATATGTATGTATAAACCAAAGAGCTCCACCTAGAGTTGGAAGAAAGTGTTATTACTTAACACACACAAATACAAATAACAGAGCACTATTTACCCATATCTTATCTATACTCTTTTTTGCTTATGGTGAAAATATCTATTTTTATGAAATCTTTATAAAAAGGATAACTTTCTGAAGTGTGAAATATTGTTAACTAAAGAACTGAGTTTTTAATAATGCTGTAACCTATGTTTCTTCTAAAAGTTTGGCAGTAATATTTGTTACTGTGGATGATCTAGAAGCCATTGTCTTAAAGCAAATTATTTAAAAGTTGGGATAGTGTCTAAAGCATCAAGGAGAAACTTAAAAAATGGATTCTTACCTGAACTTGCTCTATGAACTTGAGCAACTCACCTTCCAGCTCTGAGCTGTCTCATCAATGAGGGTTAAATAAGATCAGTGGTTCTCAGCCCTGATTGCACATTGGAAGCATCTGGGAGCAATAGAAAGAAATTGATGCCTGGGTCCCAACCCCAGAGATTGCGATTTAGTTGTTCTACTAGGGGGCCCAACCTAGTTGCCATGAAAAAGCTCCCCAGGTGATTCTAATATGCAGATAGGTTTCTTTGGATCAGTGACTCACCTAGCTCTCTTCCACCCCCAAGCCTATTATTCTAGTTAGTGGTTCTTAAGCTTTAGGTACTTCAGAGTCACCTGGAAGTCTTGTTAAAACACAGATTGCTGGACTCACCCCCAGGGCTTCTGATTCTGTAGGGGCCCAAGAATTTGCATTTCTAACAAGTTGCCAGTAATGCTGATGCTACTGGTCCAGAGTCATACTTTGAGAATCACTGTTCTAGATGGTGACCTCAAAATTAGATTTTCTGAATTCCTTGTATTATTTTCCCTCTACTTTATCAAACCACAGTATGGCATTGTTAATTAGTCTCCCTGATTCCAAGCTCTCTTCCTCCAGTTCTTAGCCCACGCTACCAAGTTAACATCCTAACCCCCAAAATCCTGTGCTACTCCTGGCCTAAAACTTTTCAATGACTCCCCAACACTGACAGAAGACAAGACCAACTAACATGACACGCAAGGCTTTTCACAGTTTGACCCCAAACCTCCTTCCCAGCCTCAATTGGGCAATTCAAGGACAAACAGGACAACCCCTTCCCTTCAGGAGTCTTGAGATGTGTGGTAGGCATTGTTGAGCAGTGAACCCACCACCATTACCCTCCTCACTGTATAATACATATTTTTATTTTCTATATATTATGAGGTTTTGACATCTTAAAAAGCCTTTCTAGCTGGAGAGAGACTGCCCTTCCTGGGCACTTGTCAATCCTTAGAGACAGCAAAGAGCTCAGCCCTGAGCCTGCCTTTAATATGCAAACTAACAAATCCAGAGCCCTACCTCCTTCATGGGGCCCTGCATCCCAGGAGGCAACTGTCCTCTCCTTTAAATTTCCCAGGGCCAGATTCCAGGCAACTGGGGACCACCCCTATAGTCCAAAGCCCTCCAGAATAATTCCTACTAGCCAATCCTAAACTGTTCACCTGCCCTGCCTTGCCTTACCTTCCCCACAGACACCCCAACAAAGGCTCTGGCCTAACCCTTCCCCTCACTCCATCCTGACTCCCCTGGTGTTGTCCCCTTGACCCGGCATGCCATGCCATGCCTTCTGTCTCTAGGACCTGTGAGCATAGTAAGCTTTTTTTTCCTGAGCTTCAGTGAGGTTACCTCAGTTAGGTGGCTGACCATCTCATAAAAGAACACAAAACACTCACCTTCCTTACCAGTGGCCGGGAATGCTGATTCAGCTAGAGATGGCCAATGGCATATACATGGAAGTGTGCTGCAGGCTTGTGGGAAAGTTTGCTTCCCAGATAAAAGGGAACAGACCCAGAGCCATTCCTTCCTCCAGCTCTGAGTGTAGTCGCAATGTTGGAACTTGGAGCAGTCCTTTTACAACCACGAAGGAAAGAACAAGTAAATCCCACAGACCCAGGTCCTGACGTTGAGATCCTGACGCTGGCCAAGCGCAACATCCACTGACCTCCAGGCTCCTTTACATCTGAGAAGAACAAACCCCCCCCCCCTCTTTTGAGCCACTCGCTTTATACCCTTGTTTACAGCTGATAGCAATCTCTGGGGATGGAGGTGGGAGATAATAAGCAAGTAATTCTTCAACACAGCTGTGCTAAGTGACTTGAAGAAGCGGAGCATATGGTGAGAGGGGATAACAGGTGAGTTGGAAGAGGACTGCAGATAAAGCAGGCAGAGGGGAGAGCTTCCGCAAGAGTCCTCAGAGAGGAAGTGCACGGTGTGGCGAGGGGACTGAAAGGCCCATGAGAGGGAGAGCAGCAGAAGAGCCCAGAAAGAGAGGCAAGGCCTGGCCTGCTCCCCAAAGCAGGAGGGAGCACCTTCCACTGTGCAGCCCAACTCTCCATTCCCAGCCTCCACCCTTGTTCCTCCCATCCTATGCTGAATTCACCTGTTTCCTTTTCCCTCACTTAGACTGTTTGGACTTTTCACAATACCTTTAATCATCTTTGTACCCCCAGCATCTAGCGAAGGGATGCAGAAAGACACCTAATAAATATTCACCGAATGAAAAAATTATCATGATAGGTTATTATAACTATTTAATCCAATAAGGGGGCTAATTCATGACTGTTTTTGAGGCCCAGTTCTGCAATTGAGTCCCGCCACCCACTCAGTATGCCGCTTTACATGATTGGATGAGATGCTTGCTCCATTAGAGCCTTATGGGGGTTAAAATATTAGGTGACCTTTGATGAGCCTGTCAGCTCTACAATTTCCTGATTTTTAAGTATTTTTTAAAATCACAAGGAGCTTGATGTTATCACCCCAGCAAAAGAGAGAGGCAGAAATAGTTCTATTATGCATTGAAATATTATCCATATTTGATTTTAAGCAGCAGGTTGTGGGTTATTTAATTTCCATTTCTTAATTTTTTTTTTTTTTTTTTTTTTTTTTTGCGGTACGCAGGCCTCTCCCGTTGCGGAGCACAGGCTCTGGACACGCAGGCCCAGCGGCCATGGCTCACAGGCCCAACCGCTCCGCAGCACGTGGGATCCCCCCGGACCGGGGCATGAACCCGTGTCCCCTGCATCGGCAGGCAGACTGTCAACAACTGCGCCAACAGGCAAGCCCCATTTCTTAATTTTTTTATAATTGACTTGATTCACTTGAATTATCTAAATCAGTCCAATTGCTTGCTTACAAATTACAAAGGAGAACAAAACTTCATCCATGAGTCCTTATTTTACTCAGCATTTATTTGAAAAATACTTCATAGATTTTATAATTAAAAGTGAATCACCAAGTTTAAATTTAAAATGCACATAGCCTTTAACTCATGTCCAGGAATCAACACTTCAAAAATACTGGGCAAAGCAAACACTTAATGTCAGAGTCGTGGTGGAGGCGGCAGCAGGGAGCAGTATTTTATTGGTCTGAATTGTGGCACATGATGGTAATAAAAAGTGGACTGATTTCAGTTAGTTGTTTTTAGGTTCCCTGCACACACGCACTCTTATTGCCTGCTCTCCACCCTGCATGCTGTTCCCTCCACCCAGATTCAGGGCACTGGCAGCCTCTTTTTCACCAAGCAGCCCTCAGCTCAGATGTCACCTCCCTGGAAAGCTCTTCCCTGACCAGTCCATCTAAAGTAAAAAAACCACCACTCCCTTCATGGCATTTACCACTATCTGAAAATATCCAGTTTATTTAGTGTTTTTTGTGGGAAGCCCCACACAAGAAATTGAACATCATCTCTGGCTCACTGCTGAATCCCAGCACTGGACTGTGCCTGGCACACAGAATAGGTTCCAAATAAATAAGTGTGGAATAAATGAAAAATATATACATATTCATATGTACAAGAATGCTCATGTAACGAGATTCATAATAGCAAAAAGCTGCAATGACCTGAATGGCCAATAATAGATGAGTGATTAAATAAATTATGATTTATCTATACAATGGAATACTCTGCAGTGATTTAAAAGAACATTTACTGCCATGAAAATATATTGACAATACATAGTACTGTGGAATTTTTTTAAGTTTCAGAACAATATGTGCAGCATCATCCCATCTTTATAAATGATAGAGATAAATGTAATTATATGGGTATATATAGTTGGGTTTTTTTTTACAATGAAAGATACCATATTATGCTATATGAATTTTTTAACATATATACACGTTTTTATACACATAGGGAAAAAGATGTGGAGGACTGTGGTATTAGGAGGACAGGCAGGGGTTACCTCTCTTACTCCATACAATTCTGTAACATTTGAATTTTTGGAACACCCATGTAAACCTTTTGCAAACTAAAAAAAAATTACCATATTTATTTTGTAGTGAGGTGACTGAAATGAGTTTCAAGCTTTTGGAAATATGAGATATATTTTCAAAAATATTTTATGTTCACATTTTAAAATTGTAGATTAACTTTAAAATAAATAAAAATAAAACTTGGAAGCACCTTCTTCAACAGGTTAATGGATAAACCAACTGCAATATAACTATACAATGGACTATTACTCAGCAATTAAAAGAAATGAGCAAAACCCAGAGAATGTACAACACCAAGAGTGAGCCCCAAGGTACACTATGGACTTTGGACAATTGTGATGTGTCAATGTAGGTTCACCCTTGGTAAAAAAAAATATATATATATATACCACTCTGGTGAGTGATGTTGATAATGGGGGAGGCAATGCATGTGTGGACGCAGGAAAATTTCTATGCCTTCCTCTCAATTTTATTATAAACCTAAAATTGTTCTAAAAATAGCAAAGTCTTTAAAAAAAGAAATGTTAAAAAAAGTTCCTGTAACTTTTTAAACTAAAACTATACAATTATCATCTAACCAAAATCTGTTTTTGAAATAAATTCCAAAATCACACACACACACACTCACACACACGCACACGCACACACACACAGAAAAGAAATAAACTATGAAGTCATGGACAGACATGGAGGAATCTTGAAGGCGTATTTCTAAATGAAGGAAGCCTATCTGAAAAGGCTATATACTGTATGATTCCAGCTATATGACATCCTGAAAAAGGCAAAACTATGGAGACAATAAAAACATTAGTAGTTGCCAGGGGTTATGGGAGAGGGAGGGAGGGATGAATAGATGGAGCACAAGGGATTTGGGGGACAGTGGAAGTATGAACCCTAATGTAAACTATGTAAACTATGGGCTTTAGTTAATAATAGTGATCAATATTGGCTCATCAACTGCAGCAAATGTATCACACTCACGCAAGATATTAATAATAGAGGAAATGAGCTGGGGACAGATATATGGGAACTCTGTACTTTCTGCGCAATTTTTCTGTAAATCTAAAACCACTCTAAAAAATAAAGTCCATTAGTTTTTTTAAAAATGTGTTGCATTATGCATTTACTTTATTAAATAGGATTAACTAAATTAAAATATTTAAAATGTAAACTTTAAAGCAAAAGTCATGCATTTAAGTACTTTTAATAAAGATGTTATATTCCAAAAGAAAATAAATGACTTAGAATTTTTTTTTATTGGAGTATAATTGCTTTACAATGGTGTGTTAGTTTCTGCTTTATAACAAAGTGAATCAGTTATACATATATATATGTTCCCATATCTCTTCCCTCTTGTGTCTCCCTCCCTCCCCCCCTCCCTATCCCACCCCTCTAGGTGGTCACAAAGCACCGAGCTGATCTCCCTGTGCTATGCAGCTGCTTCCCACTAGCTATCTATTTTACATTTGGTAGTGTATATATGACCATGCCACTCTCTCACTTTGAATGACTTAGAATTTGAGGTCTAAAACCTGATATTAGATCTCCGACTCTACTATAGATATTTTTCAGTTTCTAGTTTTCCATTAGAGTAATTTACGTCAAATAGGTTATACTAAACTTTTTTCCAAAATTACATCTCCTCAATGAATTTTTGTTCTCCTGAAAACTGTCCAAGTCTTCTCTATTTCCATAGAACATCCAGTGGAAAACATACATGCACACACACACACACACACATACATACACACAAATAGAACATCTAACGGAACTTTCTTAATAACACTATTTGTGTATGAAGGACTTCAATGAATAAGGTATAAAAATATTAGCAAAGTGTTTTGAGATTCTCAGATGAAAAAGTTAGGAAAAACTAACAAGTCTGGTAACAGAAATTCATGCCACTAATGGTCTGTCAGAGAAAACTTATTTTTACAAATATTAAATAACTTTGAATAAGACACTACCTAATTATTCATGAAATCCATTACTTCATTCCAATCCACTACTGTAACAGCTGGAAATTTAAAACAATGGCATTTCATAGGTAAAGCAAAATGCTGTTAAAATTTCACATTTCATACAAATGCTATCTTTGGAAGAGATAAATACAACTATGTTGGTGAATACATCTATTCTACTTCTGACTCAGACCATGAACACATTTTAAGTAAATATATATTGTCTCTGTATAGAGCCATAGAATCTTATGGACAGGATCTTTGAGGTCACCTATACTAACTTACTATCCAATGAGTCAGATAGTCTATAACACCTTTGACTGTTATCTACACCAGAAGTCTGAAAATTTTTTCTGTAAAAGGCCAGACAGTAAACAGTTTAGATTTTGTGCCCATCCAGTCTCTGTTGCAAATACTCTGCCATTGTAGCTCAAAAGCAACAGCAGACAAAACAGGAACAAATGGGCATGGCTGTGCTCCAATAAACCTTTATTTACAAAACAGGAAGTAGGCCAGGTCTGGCCAGAAAGCCACAGTATGCCAACCGCTGATATAGACCCCTCCCAGTTATTTATAAAATTCCTTTAGATACATTAGACACCTTTACAGGAAAATTCTTTGTCGGGGGCACTGAAATAAGCAAATTCACCCATTGCTATAAACAAAATATTGCCTTCTGAAACAAGAGAACATTTATCCTTTGCCATGTATCAGCCCTTCAAATACTTGAAGTAAACAATCATGATTCCCTCAAGTAGTACTCTCTCCAGTCTAAATATCCCCCACGCCTTCAAGCATTCCTCCTGTTATGACATAGTTTTCCAGACTATGCGACCAACTGATCATCCTGTTGTATACATACTCCAGTCCAATAACTATCCTTTGAAGTGCAGAGTACAGATACATGACATATGGTTTTCAAAATATGTAGTAATCAAGATGGAATTTTAATTTTAGAATTTGGCTCACTGTCTCCAAATACAAATGTTTTTAGTTTTCTGGGGGTTTTGTTTTGACAAAATTACCATTTAGTCTTTAAGAAAAATATATTGTGTGTAGATATAGCCAATGGTTTATTCCCAGTGTCATAACTCTATACATTAATTTAAAATGATTACCAAGAAATAGAAAATATTTTTGTTTCATTTTGAAAATAAAAGTAGGCTTAACAAAACAATAAATTCAAAATGGTTCCTACACATCAAAAAATGTTGGCAGAACTTACCTCTACAATTGGAATCATATACTGCAAATTACAAAAGAAAACCATCAGTTATTTTTTCAGAGAAAATGAAGCACAAAAGGGGAAGAAAACATACACACATCTGCAGTGTGTCCTTTGATGCTGCTGGCTTGTTAGCAAAAACAGAGCATGGCTGCTACAGTCATAGCCAGGCTACCTCTAAATGATGTTCCTTGTTGTATTCCACATTTCAGTAACTTGGGAAGAAACCACATCCATGTTTTTAAAGAAATTTAGCTCTAATTTCCATGACTTATTGTCATAGAATCCTAAAAAAAATGTTTTTAATAACTAGAAGAAAAAAGTCCATATCTATAGAGCTATAAATGCACCACATTTGGTCTGACTTTACAACTCATTTCTGTAACTTACCATAGTTTAATTTTTTTGATAATTCAGTACCTTAAACAGTATATTGTACATAGTAGATACTAGAGGAATAAATTCATTCTTTAAAGTATAAATATTTTTATTTGTAATGACATCCCAATTCATAATGTTTGTTGAGTTTGACTTACAATCTCATGGTGTCTGCTTCCTGCTTGCTTGTCATCACAAAAGCTCTCCCTGGGTAATCTCATCCATGTATGTGATTTCAAACACTATCCACATACTGATGACAACCAAATTTGTTTCTCTAGCCCGGTTTCACTGCAGGGATGCCCCATATATCTAAGAGCCTAGTGGCACATTCACCTGGACAGTCTAACTGCCACTAAAACAACATGTGCAAAGATGGAACACCCTAGGTCATCTCATGATAGGGAATGTTTATTGATTATTCATTATGTTCCACACACTGTGCTGAGTGCTTCACATGGATTTTCTCACTTAATCTTTACAGTGCCATTAAACATGGCAGGTTCATTTCCTTTTACCTGAAACCCCATTCAAATGATAGCATCAGAATATGAAATATATAACAGACATCATTCATTAACTACCTAGTACCCATTCCCCTGCCCTTCTTCCTGGCCAAGAGAACACCAATTTTGTTCAGGGCATCAATATGTCAAACTGATATCTCAGTTTTCTTTGCAGCAAGGAGCAACTACATGACTCTATAGGAGCCAGTGAAACATAAGGAGATATCTGTTTTGGGAAGTTCAGGAAATGCAACACAATCCTTACCCTTTCCTGCCTTCTTCCTGACTTAATAGTGGATATTATGTGCAGCTGCACTTTTCATTATTTTGGCCATCAGGGAAAGGCCAAGAGAATCACAGAGACATTGGCACTCATATCACTGAGCTACTTAACCAAGGCCAGTAACCATCTACCTCCAGACTTCTTGTTACTGAGAAAAATGAACTCCTATTTGTCATATTCATTTTCAGTATGGTTTTCTACTAACCTGCAGCTGAAAACATTCCTACTGGATACAAAACTATAATATAAACAAGAGATTTCAACAAATTAGAAGGAAAGCAGATGGAGGAGTAACTACACAGAAAAACAAAGGATGCTACAACCCAAGTACTTGCAGAAGCAAAAACAATGAGAAGCAAGTCAGCTCACCTTATGGAACCCACAGTAGACTCAGGATTTGGAGGCACCAAGGACTGCAGAAGACAAGACCTACAGATTTAGCATTTGGAGCTTCCCCAACAAAAAGCCAGCTCTCCATCAGTCACCACCATTCCTCAAGCCAACAAGTTTACTATTACATGTTGGAAAATTTCCTTAAAAGTCTGTTTATTGCTGTTTATTCTTGGCTGTCTGTTCATATTTATGAGTAAGTCACTGAAAATATGATTGTAGGGAAAGCCTGGGTATGAAAGAGAGAAGCAAAGCAAACAGAAAAAAAGAAAAGGCAAGGAGGGGTGAAAGGAAAAAAAAAAACTTAGAGGAAACAAAAACAACACAAAAAGCAGAAGAAAACAGCAAAAAGAAAAACACATTATCCTCAGAGAAATATGGGAAAAAAATGAATAAGAACAAGGTGCTATGAAGTAGAAATAATCAAAATATTGCAGCAGAAACAAACAAAATTAAAGGAAGGTTGGAAGATGAAGTTGAGGCAATTTCCCAGAAAATAAAGTTTGAGGACTAGGTGAGAAAAGTTGAAAATTAGAGAATCAGGGTGACATAGAAATTTCAAAAGAGGAGAGCCAAGAAGAGAGAGAGAAAGAAATTGTCAAAGGAAGACATTAATTCTCCTCCTCCAAGACCCCAACATCTAAAGTGAAATTAAAACATGCATGAAGGCAGATGATTTTGAAAATGCAGAAAAAGAGGGAGAAACTGAACATCTAAAAAGCTTTCTGAGAGGAACAAACAGGTATAGCTCCCAAACCTTTGTATGAGAATGACATCAAATCTCTCAACAGCAAAGCAAGTCATGGAATTATGCCTTCAAAGTCCTGAGTGGAAGATAATTTTCGGCATAAAATTTTACAGCTCCAACAATCAAGTATGAGGACAGATGAAGGCAGGCAGATGAAGGATAGAAACTTTTTGTCTCTCAGGCACCTTTTTGGGGGAAGCTTACAGAGAATTGTGTCAACAAAATAAGGGACTAAATCAAGGGAATGAAAACATGTAATTGAGGAAACAGAAACCTGCTCCAGGAAAGGGGCAAGAGGCTAAACACCAGAATGAAGGCTGTTCATCAGGTCTAGACCCAGACTGGGAGGGAGACAAGCTTCCAGGGAAAAGTATAACTGATAGGTTATGAGATGCACTTTGACATTTGGAGGTAGATCTTCTGTGGGGGTTAGAAAAATAGATTGATAAGTATATAGAGTTTCTTTTAGAGAAAAATAGTAAAGTATTAGATTGAATAATATGAAATTACTGTTTTATAGCTCAAAATTTTGTCCAACATTGGCTGTTTCGTACCTTTCAAGGTAACCTACCAGTGAATAATATGATGCAGGAAATCTGCGTCAAGAAGTCTAACAATAACAAAAACAAAAGAAAAGTTGGAGGAATATGTGAAACAAGATTGTCAGATATTGTTTTTGAAACTGGGTAATAGACACGTGGGGTTGGTTCATTGTCCTGTATATGTTTGACTATCCCATAGTAAAAAGCAGTAAAAAAAAAAAAAGAAAGAAAGAAAGAAAATCATGACAACATAGAAATGGGCAAAATTTCAGTAATCTTTCAAACGCCTGGAGGAATTTCCACTTAGCAATGCTCCGATTAAGTTATAGAACCACTGGACACAGAAAAAGTCAGTTTTTGAAAGAGCCCATCTACCCTGGATCATCAGTCACAGTGGGTTAAGCAACATCAGGGATGTTTCACATCCCCCATTTCATCCCTTCCTTTATACTGATTCCACTGATTCTAGGATTGCATTGTGCAACAAAACAGTACTGACAGCTGTTCCATATGCTTAGATCCAAAACTGAATAAGGCAATCATTTCTCACTGCCCGTCAATTACCTCCCAGTTCATTTCTCTTCTTGTCCAAACTAGATTCCGGGATTCATCATTCTATTCACACCCTTGTAAATATCCGTAAGTCCCTGCTCTATCACTTCTGCTTTTTGTAGCTGGCAACAACCAGCTCTGGAATGAACCCTACCTCCTGCCTTCTCTGCATCTGTACCCAGAGAACTAAATATTACTGGAGAAAATCACCTAAACCTGACAGGCTTAATGTTATATTTATTATTGCAAATCATAAACTGGCAATTTTACTATCGTTGCTGTCTTAAATGCAGCTAAGTTACTTTAAAGAAGCAAAGAGTAAAACCAACAGCCACCTTCAAACAAAGCAATGGATGCCAGACACTCTCATGGTATCCATAAGGAACTGAAAAAAATAAGTGGCATGTTAGAATTCTACTCACAACAAAGATATTTTTCAAGAATGAAGGTAAAATAAAAACACACAGAGACAAAAACTGAAACACAGTTCTCAGGTAACACATCACCAGCAGGCCCAAATTAAAGAAAATACTAAAGAACATTCTTTTGGCAGAATGGAAATATTCCTACACAGAAGCCCAGAGAATTTAGGAGGGAAAAGAGCAACAAAAATGGCAAATCTATAGGAAACCCGCCAAATACTGACTTTTAAAAATAATGTCTTATGAACTTTAAAATAGATCATTAAAATACACCACTATAGCATCTAAGTAAATAGGGAGATAAATGGCCTTAAAAGGTGCTATAGATCTTGCATTGTTGGAAAAAAGAATAAAGGCCTAAATTAATATCAAATTTTGATATGTTATGGTTGTATGTTGTATCTCCAGGAAAAGCACTAGTAAGAGAATAAAAGAATATACAACTTTTAAACTAATAGAGAAAAAAAGAATAATAAAAAATATTCAATCCGAATGAAGGCTAGAAAGAGGAAACATAGAACTGATAAAACAAGTGGAAAGAACACAGTAAGATATAAATTTAATTCTAAATATACCAGTAATTCCATTAAGCTTAAATGAACTAAACAGTCTAATTTGAAAACAAAGGTTATATGACTACATAAAGAAAAAAAACCAACTATATGCTGTTTAAAATGGACACATATAAAACATAATGAGAAAGAAACATTGAAAATGAAACAACGGGAAATTATTCAAACACATTCATAAATTAAGCTTGTATAACTCTATTAATATCAGATAAAGTAACTTTAAGGCAAAAAGCATCATTAAAGATAGAGAGAAACACTTTACAATGATAGAAGGCTTAAGTCACCAGGAGACTACAACAGGTCTAAATTTGCATGCATCAAATAACATGGACTCAAGGGCTTCCCTGGTGGCGCAGTGGTTGAGAGTCCACCTGCCGATGCAGGGGACGCGGGTTCGTGCCCCGGTCCGGGAAGATCCCACATGCCGCAGAGTGGCTGGGCCCATGAGCCATGGCCACTGAGCCTGCGTGTCCGGAGCCTGTGCTCCACAACGGGAGAGGCCACAACGGTGAGAGGCCCGCGTACCACAAAAAAAATTAAAAAAAAAAAAAAAAAACATGGACTCAAAAGATATATAGAAAAAATTGACAAATCTACCAGAATAAAAGAAGCAAGTCCACAATCATAACTGGACAAGCAGTCAAAAACAAACCCAGTATGGGTTTTAGATAATATGATATGGCAAATTTGATTTAATGAACATACAGAACTCTATATCCAATGATTACAGAATATACATTCTTTGTAAGGCATAGAGAAGTTTTATAAAAATGATCATATACTGGGCCATAAAAACAGTCTCAACAAACTTCAAAGGATTGAAATTATATACAGGATGTTCTCTGATTATAAGGTAATTAGGTAGAAATCAATAACAAAAAGATACCTAGAAAAGCTAGATATATTTAGAAACTAATAAATATATTTCTACATAATTGATAGGTCAAACAGAAAATTACACTGAAAATTAGAATATATCTTGAAAAAATTTTTTAAACTGTATATAAAAACTTATGAGATACAGATAAAACAGTGCTTAGAAAGCAAATTGGCTTTTAAAATGGCTTTAAAAATGCTATATATTTTAAAAAGAAAGGCTAAAAAATCAATTCACTAAGCATCCATCTCAAAAAGTTAGAAAAAAGAGCAACAAACTAACTAAGAAAATTGAAGGAAGAAAATAATTGCAGCAAAATTATAACAACAAAATTAATGAAACAGGAAACATCATATATAGAAAGGATCAACAAAGGCAGAGGTTGATTCTTTGAAAGACTAAGAATATTGACTGATAAAGGCCTAGGGAGAAAAAAAAACAAACAAAAAAGCCCAGACAACTAATGTCAGAAATTAAAGGTCAACAGCACAATTCATACTGCAATATTAAAAAGATAATAAGATTTTATGCCGATAGATTGGAAATTTAGAAAATATGGACAATTTTTTTTAAATACAACTTACCAAAATTGACAAAAGGAAAAGGAAATATGAAAAGTCTTATAAGTGTTAAAGGAATTCAATCTGTAATTTAAAACATTGGGACAAAGAAAACTCCAGGCCCAGAATTAATTGGTGATGAATTCTACTATTTACAGAATAATATCAATATTATAAAAATTCTAGATAAACATAACTTAACTTTGACATTATAAGAAAGGAAAATTACAGACCCATCTCTCATGTGAACATACATGTAAGAATCTTAAACGAAATGTGAGCAAACAATATCCAGCAATATATAAAAAGGAAAATCAGTCATGACTAATTTGAGTTTATTCCAGGAATATAGTACTGATTATATTAGAATATCAATCAATATAATTTGTCCCAATAACAGAATAAAGGAGAAAAATCATATCATCATATTAATTGATATAGAAAAAGTATTTGTTAGGATGCAGTATCCATTTGTGATTTTAAAAGTAGAAGGTAATTTTAATAATCTGATAAATAGTACCTACAAAAAAACTTTTACCAAGTATACTATTTAAAAGTAAAATGTTGAAAGTTTGAGATCAGTAACAAGACATGGATGCCAATTATTACTACTACCTCTGCACAATATTTAAATACTTAAAGTCCTAATCAGTGTAGTGAAGCAAGGAAAAGAAATAAAAGGTGAAAGAATAGGAAAGGAAAAAATAAAACTCTCATTATCCTCAGATAATATTCAAAACAATAAATTCAAAAGATTCTTCATGTAAATTATTAGAATCAACAAGTCAGTCTAGCAAAGTCACTGGAAATAAGGCAATACACAAAACTCAATTGATTTTCTATATATTAGCAATAAACAGGAAAAATGCTTAAGAAGATAGCATTTATAATAGCATCAAAACTATCAAATACCTCGGGAGGAAATATGCAAGACTTTTATGCAGAAAATTATAATATACTATTGAGAGAGTTCAAGAAGAACAAAATAAATGAGAGATTTATCACATTTATAACATAAATTCTCCCTAAATTTATCTTTACATTCAGTGCAATCCCAGTCAAAAGTCAACAGGTTGTTTCGTGGAACTTGACAACTTGATCTAAAATCTACTTGGTAATGGAAGGTACTGGAATGGCCAACACAACCTTGACAAAGAGTTAGAATAACTTGTCTACCGGGTGCCAGGACTTATGATAAAGCTAAAATAATTAACATGGCATGGTAGTGGTGCAAGGATAGACAAACAGACCAATGAAACAGAACAGAGAATCCAGAAAAACAGACCCATGCATATGATCCATGGACATTTGATCCAAGGTGATACTGCAGGAGAAAGATCTTTGCTTTATACTAATTCATCAACCTGCACATTAATATCTTATGCATTTTTCTATATATGTGTTGTAGTTCACTATAAAAAAAGTGTATTGATGATTAAAACTAAAAGTAATAATAGTAAAGTAACATAGAAGAATAAAATTGTTACAAACTACTATTATACTAAATATGAAGAAACCAAGTTTGTGTACAAACCAATTATTATACTAAATTTGAAAAGAGTGAACTCTGACATTAAAAGAGAAAAACTTTCAAAATGTGTTAAACAACAAAACATAGCTCTATGTTGTTTATTAAAAGCACCCTTAAAATGATCAAGAGTGGATAAAAATATAAAGGTAAACATAGAAATACCAATGAAATGTAAATTTAAAAGAAAGAGGGAGTAACAAGGTATAAATTAAATTTAAAATCATTAAAATGTATAAAGACAAACACTATGTAATGAAAAAAGACACTGTTTATGAAGATGACACAAGTCATATATCTGTAGTATCAAACAACACAATAGCAAGAAATGTAAAGAAAAATTAAACTGCAATGATAACGATGAAAATACAGTTATACAGAAAGACTTCAATACACCTCTTTCATGGGAATTCCCTGGCGGTCCAGTGGTTTGGACTCCACGCTTTCCCTGCCGAGGGTCTGGGTTCAGTCCCTGGTCGGGGAACTAAAATCCCACAAGCTGGGTGTGGTGCGGCATGGCCAAAAAAAACCCGAAAAACAAAAACAAAATACACCTCTTTCATAATTAAATGGATTTAGTTGTCAAAAAATACTGGAATGGAATAACATAATCAACACATTCAAAGACAGATAGGTAGATAGATAGATAGATAGAGAGAGAGAGAGAGAGAGAGAGAGAGAGATGAAATCTCATATGCCTCAGAAAGAGAACATATGTTCCTTTCAGGTCTCTTTTACAGCAAACATCATTGGGTGTCTCCCTAACATCCATTCCTCTCTCTCTCTTCCTTCTTGATGCCAAATCCCACTTGTTAGAAGGAAAGCTAAAAATGCCAGATACTTCCCTAATATCACTTGAAGCCAGGGCATAGGCTTGTGACCTTGCTCTGTCCAATGGAACCTGTAGAGCAATCTGCCAGGGTCTTTTAAGAATTTCCTCTCTTAGAAGAGAAGGGAAAAGGTCTCACATTCTTCCTGCTTTGAATTGACCCTGTGAGGGTGTGAAGGACTTGCAGGCAAGCAGAACAGATAGGTCAGGAGGGTCCCAGAGAAACTGACCCCAGAACCCTAATATAATGGAGCAACTGGACCAACCCTGGAACTACCTGCCCCAGTTTTTTGGAAAGTGAGAAAAATCAGCCGCTTCATTAAGCTACTTTTAACAGATATTCTATTTCTTGCAACCTAAAGCATCCTAATTGGATCACCCATCCTAATTGATCTATCCAAAATAAATCACATCATCAGAAAGGTTTAACAATTTTTTCAAAGTAGAGATCTTCTAGGCCCCATTCTCTGATCATCATTAAATAGAAATAGAAATAAGTAATAAAAGGTGACTAAAAAAACATAACCACTGGAAGCTTAAAAAACACATACACAGAATACCATTGGATATTTGCTCAAAGAGGAAATAAAACATGAAAATACAAACTCTCCAGAAAGCAATGAAAAGAAGACTTTTTACCAAAACCTATGGAAGAACTCAAAAGATGTGTTTAGGGTAAATGCCAAATTACCATCTTTAATGTAAAAAGGCTAAAATTAAAGGCAACTACCACTCATGTTGAAGACTTAGAGACCAAGCAGCAAAGAAATAAAAAAGAGGGAATTAATAAAGATAAAAGTTGAAATTAAGGAATGGAAAACCAAAAAAGTAGAAATGATCAATAAATCCAAAAGCTGCCTTTTAAGATATACCAATAAAATAGATAAATTTCTTCCGAGACTGATTAAGGAAAAATGAGGAGAGAATAAAACTATATAAGGGGCTTCCCTGGTGGCGCAGTGGTTGAGAGTCCACCTGCCGATGCAGGGGACGCGGGTTCATGCCCCGGTCTGGGAAGATCCCACATGCCGCGGAGCGGCTGGGGAGCCATGGCCGCTGAGCCTACGCGTCCAGAGCCTGTGCTCCACAACGGGAGAGGCCACAACAGGGAGAGGCCCGCGTACCGCAAAAAAAAAAAAAAAAACTATATAAGATTAGGAATTTTCAAAGGAGATATAAACACAGATACAGAAGAGATTTTAAAAACTATAAAATCTATAACCACAAATTTGAAACCCTAGGACAAGTAGATAATTTCAAAAAAGAATTGGATAATTTCCTAGCAAAATATAAATGAATCTGGGAACAAGTGGCAAACCCAAATACACCAATTACAATAGACCAGATTGGAAAGGTGATTAAAGGCCTATCATTAAGAAAGCACCAGGACCAAGTGATTTCATAACTTATTTCAGCTAACCTAAGAACAGTAATCCCAGTATTATTTAAATTATTCCAGAATGAATGAAAAGGGAAACTTCCTAATACATTCCATGAACCAGCAGAACTTTTAACACCAAAACCTGATACAGTAACAACCCTCCCCCCCCAAAAAAAGGAAACCATAATCTCACGTATAAGTACAGATGCAAAATTTCTAAATAAAACATTGGGAAGCAGTATTCAGCAATGACTCAAGAGAATAACACACTGTGACCAACTAGAGCTTAATTCATGGAATTCAAGAGTGAAATTCAATGTAATGAAGTTTATTTACCAAAAATCAACAGCAAACATCATTCTTCATCATCATGGTGAAAAAATAAAGCCATTTCAAATAAAATCAGAAACCAGACAGGAATGTTTGCTATGGCTATTACTATTCAACATTGCTGTGAGGAGGTCTAGCAAATGAAATAAACACTGGATGAAAGAGACACTATTTTGGCTAACTACAGAATTGTATACTTAGGAAATCTAATAGACTATAGTTTACAAAAAAAACAACAATCAAATCTAGTACAATTAATGAGAATATTTGATAAGGTAACTCTATAAGATAAATATACAAACATCATTAGGCTTTCCTTATTCTAGCATAAATACCCGGAAACAAAAATGGAAAAATATTCCATACATAATTGTGAAAAAAAGCAATAAAATATTGTTACGGAATGAATGTTTGGGTCCTCCCCAAATTTATAGCTTGATACTTCATCTCCAATGTGATGGTATTTGGAGGTGGGGTGTTTGAGAGGTAATTAGGTCATGAGGATAGAACTCTCATGAATGAGATTAGTGTCCTTATAAGAACAGGCCAGAGAGCTAACTAGCTCTCTTTGTGCCATAGGAGAATACAATGAGAAGTCAACAGTCTGCAACCCAGAAGAGGGCCCTCACCAGAACCTGACCATGCTTGCACCCTGATCTTGCACTTCCATCCTCCATAACTCTGAGAATTTCTGTTGTTTATAAACCACCCAGTCTATACGGTGCTTTGTTACTGAAGCCAAACTGACTAAGGCAAATACTTAGGAATAAACTCTGCAAGAAAAGCACAAAACTTAGATGGTGATAACCAGAAAATCACATTGAAGGATAATTTTTAAAATCTGAACAAATGAAAAGATATCCATATTCTTAGATGGAAAGATTTAATAACAATTCTCTTATGTCATAAAAATGTGCAATTAAAAAGCAAGTAAAATATGGGCTCCTAAAAGAGAAAAGAGACATTAGGTAAAAGCTGAGGAAATCTGAACAAACTATGGACTTTACTTAATACCCAGTACATCAATACTGGTTCATTAATTGTAACATATGTATCATACTAATGTAAAATGTTAATGGGGAAAGGGTGAGGAGTATACGGAAACCCTCTGTACTATTGTCACAATTCTTCTGTAACTCTACAACTGTTTTAAAAAAGAAAGTTTTCTTTTTTAAAAAAACATATTTGTAAGACAATTAGGGAAGTTAAAAAAATATATTATTCCAATTAAATAGATAAAATTATCTTAAAGTTTAGAGAGAAAATAAATGCCCAAGAAAGCAAAAAAGTGAATGAAAAAGAATAATGAAAGAAAATATACTATAAAGCCACTGTAATTAAATCAATATGGAGTATTAGTATAGGAATAGATATATCAATCAGTGGACCAGAACAGAAAAGCCAGAAATAAAATCCAGTTTATATGAGATTTTAATATATTGACAAAAACATATCTCAATTCAATGGGGAAAGAGTGACTATTTAATAAATGGTGCTGGCACAACTCCCTATCCATCTGGTAGGAAATAGTCTCCAATCTCATATTATAAATAAGAAACAAATTCCAGATGGAGTAGATGCCTAATGTAATAAATAAAGCATCAAAAAGTTAGAAGGAAAGCTAGGAAACAACACACAATCTGTTTTTTAACCAGAAAGAAAAGATAGCCATATCTAAGTTTATAAAAATGAAAAACAATTTATGTTGTAAAAGCTACCATAAACAAAACTAATAGGCAAATGATAGATTTGGGGAATACTTGGAAAAGAGATAACAGATAATGAGTTAGTAGTCATCACCAGTATACAAAGTGCTGTTAAAAATTGGCAAGAGGCAAGCAATGCAGTGAGAAAATTGGTAAAGGATGTGAAAAGGGAATCCATGAGAACAAATCCACATAGCATGAAGATGCTCCAACTAACTATCAATTAGAGAAATGCAAACTACAGTAAAAAAAAATAATATCTCACTCTACACCAAATCAGATAAAAGAAAAATGAGAGTGCAACAGTACCAACTGCCAACAGGATGAATAGAAAACAGCTGTTTACAGCTGTTCTGAAAAGCAGTCAGGCAAATATTTTTAAATTAAAAGTATGCAAGACACTTCAACCAACAAAATCACACTCCTAGAAATCTATCTCATAAAAATAAAATCACCAATAAAATGTTTATTGCATCATTGCTCTTATTGTGGAAAAAAATAAAAAGTAACAAAATGAGTTCCCAGCAATAAGGTAATAAATAATGGTACATCTATACTGTAGAATATTAAGCAGCCATTAGAAAGAATGAATTAGTGTTACACCATTTGACTTGGAGGGATTTTCCTGGATGTATTTTTGAATGATAAAATGAAATGCAGGGACTTCCCTGGTGGTGCAGTGGTTAAGAATCCGTCTGCCAATGCAGGGGACACGGGTTCGAGACCTGGTCTGGAAGATCCCACATGTTGCAGAGCACCTAAGCCCGCGAGCCACAACTACAGAGCACACATGCCTAGAACCCGTGTTCCACAGCAAGAGAAGCCACAGCAATGAGAAGACCACGCACCACAACAAACAGTAACCCCCGCCTGCCACAGTGAAAGTGGTCTAGCGAAAGCCTGCTCGCAGCAACGAAGACCCAACACAGCCAAAAATAAATAAATAAATAAATTTATATTAAAAAAAAATAAAATAAAATAAAATAAAAGTGAGATGCAGAGAGGTGCATACACCACAATCCCATTTTTAAAAAGCAAACATTGAACAAAACCCCCAAATATATGTACACCCAAGTGTGTGTGTGTGTGTGTGTTGTGTAAAGGCAAACATGGAGACAAACATGGAAGGAAACACACACAGGTTGCTAACACAGATGACTGGCAGCATGGCAGGGAAGAAGGGTGTGCAGGGGTTGGAAAGGAAAAATGGGCAGAATTTATGATATGATTATGTTAAGGAAATTAATCAAAAACTTGCTACAACATGGATTAGGGTATAACATGATTGGCATGAGCGTGCATCCTCCATGTGGTCCCCAATCTCAAACTATATCATAGTCATCTGGCATTTTCTCATCCACTGAACTATTAGTTCTGTATAATGTTGCTCACAGTCCTCTCATTTGTGCATTTTGTGACCATCCTACTGAAAAAGATAATTTTTCCATTAACTGTTACCCCACATTTTATGAAATTGAATTTTGGACCCCACTCTTCAGGTTGCGGTATGGTTTATGCACAAATGCAAATATGTACCTATACATAAAGAAATTAGAAAAAATAAGGAATTGGTACTTATATATTTCTTGATTGTTGAACATCCATAAAGTAAAAAATACTAGTTACAGAAAAATATGCATGAAGTATTCTATTTCAGTAAAAGCATGCAAAACCCTAATTTTAAACGTACAATTAAGTATTTTTAAGTGAAAAAGAAAGCTTTGGATAGGATTCACAAAGCCACTGGCTCAGGTTACATAAAGGGGAAGGAAGTAGAAAGGAGGGGCCGATTACTAACTTTGCTTTTATACCTCTCTACGTTTTATTACTTCACTTATTACAACAAGTAAAAAAGTATTGCTCTTGAAATCTGAAAACATTAAGTAAAGAAAACAAAGATAAATTGCAAATAATAAAGTAAATTGGGTATTAATGAGTAGCTACCTCGTAAGACATGTTGTGAAGATTAAATGAGACAATCCATGTAAAGTGTTTAGCACATTACCTAACATGTTGCAAATGCTCAATAAATAGGAGCAATTTTTATTTAAAAAATAAGACTACAGAGAGCAGTGGCAATTAGGAAGCTGAAAAGATAATGTCTTTGAAAATGACACTGTGTACACAAGGCACTTTTTTCCTTACAACTGAATCTGATCTCCTTTGCACTGCAAGGACTCATATCATGGTAACTATACAGCTCATCAAACACACTTTCATTGACAGTAAAAATAAAATTACAATTAGATAAATAAGATACTTAAAGAATACAAAGGAAATGGCAACTTTTTGCCTTGCAGGCTCTTTAAGAACTTCAAGAACCATCCTAAAGCACTATGCTTCTGTCACAACCACTTCTGATGAGAAACACTTGACCCTGGATGTTTCCCTCATATTAGAGGAGACTGAACAGAACACATTTCATACAGATTGGAGAGTGATGCTACTGCTCTTTATGAGGGCCTGCCCAAGCGGGAAATCCATTCCTAGACGTAGAAATTCCACTCTCAACTCTGAAAATTTCTTTGCTGGTCTGCCTAAAAGCATGTTGGTTTAGTGATAATCTACAAACTGAATTTGGTCCATCAATTCTATTCTTATTGTACAACCAAACATTGAAATAAGTTCATAAGTTGCCTGAGTGTGTTATTAGTCTTATTACTTACATGGAATTGACTTTATCTTCGGGGCCTTGCACTTGGCCTGTCACAGTGCCTTTGCTGGTATTCTTCACCCAGCCAACCACCCCTATTTTCCTTGCCTCATCTTCGGTGTACTGGTTTCAGGAGAAAACAAGAGAGATGAAGTCCAACATCAAAGGTCTGAATTTACAACATACTTGATTCTAACATTCAAAAAGGTATGGTCACAAAAAAGCTGATTACTTTAAAATATAGTCTATGCCAAAGATTGTGTAGTTGACCCATAGTAATACCTATATTTACAAAAACTTTCGTTTAAATGGTATTTTTTGTGTGTGTGCTAAATTCCACATTCAGTAAAGACAAGCACGTTATGAGAAAATAAACTGATGGTGGGAATTATTTCAGAAAACAATTTCCATGATGTGTTTTGGAATCCATAAAGCTCAGTTGCATTGCCCTCACAACCGGCTAATGCTAAATTACACTGTCAATCTGGGTTTCAAATGATGATCACTCCAAGATTCTTAATCACTGAGCAAAAATATCCAGTTATGATCAACATAAAGAATTGGATTAAAAGATTCCAGTGTTCTCTGTTGACTCTGGACTTGCCACGCAATTGTTATAATTGCCTATGAGTAAATTTATTTCTCCTATTATTCGTAATAGTTTTTTAAAATTCCTTTTCCTGATTCCAAATTCAATTATGCTACCAGCACATGCAAAGGTAGAAACATTTTTATTTTGCATTACTTTAACTACATCACACTAAAATTCTTGTGGAGCCAGAATATCAGCATTTTTTAGAAACATGCTCTTCTCCTGTTTGGAGCCCAGGGTGACCAAGAGCTCTACACTCCACGTCCCCAACTAAATGAAGCAGCACAAACCAAGATGATTACAGCTAGGATTGCTGGAAGGGCTGGGTTCTGAAAATGTCACGCCTTCACAGATAGCAACGAAAAAGGAGACAATCTGAACTCTAGGGGATGCGACTATCTCAAAAGGCAGAGACTTGACTTGTGGGAACCTGTTAGAACCCTTAGAGGTTAGGAACAGAGACCTAGCTAGTGATTCCCAGCTCAAACAGTAGGTGAGAATACATGCCACGTTTAACTTTAAGAGTACTATATTTTAAAAATTGATATTTTAAAAGTATTTTAAAATAAATATTTTAAAATAAATATCTAAAAGGCAGCAAGGGGTTTTAACTTTAAAAACCTAGGAACCACTTCCTTGTGCAATAATGGGCTTTTCTCATTTTGCAATTCAAGATATGTACCGTTGACTGGAGAGATTCTTCCATCCAGAACAAGTGGAAGACCCCATACTGTGTATTAAATATACCTAATCAAAATGTTTAATTGGATCACCCCAAGAGAGGTACTTTCGAAATTCATAGAAATATTAACGGAAAACCAGGAAGGCTGTAATGTTTTTAATAGGCTACTTTTAAAAGACATCCTTAATAAAAATCTCAACCAGTAACTTGAAAGAAATACAAATATTTCTTCATTCACTGTCAAGGACAGGAAATTAGCAATAGATTAGCACTAAGTAGATAACTGCTCTGTCTCTGTGACTAAATAACAGTGGGGGTGGGAGGGAGATGGCAAAAAATAATAAACAGATTGGTGACTTACCATCCTGAAGCAAACACCTGTATAAGAGAAAGATGAAAAGAAATGTCAGGTTGTCTACCTTTAAAAAAAGTATATATTTCCTGACTTAGCTTTCATCTAGTTTATTAAATAGTAAGTAAATGAAATGAACAAAACCTTTAATATCTGAATGCATTCAGAAAGTGTTTTTTAAAAATTCTTTTCTTTTAAAACAAAAAGAGAAAAAGGAAGGTTATTTTTGAAGAAAAAGAATAATATTCTGAAACCAAAGTATAATGAAACGCCAAACTGCATATTCCTTCTATTTTAAAATGCTAAATAAAACAAAATAATTACTACAAGAACAGTTGAGTGTGCTGGCATAAAACTTACCCACCCTCAGCTTTTAGAATGTCTTCTTTAGGGGCTTCCCTGGTGGCACAGTGGTTAAAAGTCCACCTGCCAATGCAGGGGACACGGGTTCAAGCCCTGATCTGGAAAGATCCCACCTGCCACGGAGCAACTAAGCCCGTACACCACAACTACTGAGCCTGCACTCTAGAGCCCGTGAGCCACAACTACTGAAGCCCGTGTGCCACAACTACTGAAGCCCATGTGCCTACAGCCCGTGCTCTGCAACAAGAAAAGCCATGGCAATGAGAAGCCCGCACACTGCAACGAAGAGTAGCCCCCGCTCGCCGCAACTAGAGAAAGCCCATGTGCAGCAACGAAGACCAAACGCAGCCAAAAATAAATAAATTAAATAAATAAATAGAATGTCTTCTTTAAATACAAGTACTAAATTCAAGTTTAAATGTAATAAAACATTACTATTTTAATTCCACTTTCTGGAAAAGGCAAAACTACAGGGACAGAAAACTGATCTGTGATTGCCAAGGGCGGGAGTGGGAAGGAGTGGGGCGCTGAAAAGGAGCACGAGGGAAATTTTTGGGGTGATTGGACTGTTTTATGTCTCAGTTGTGCTGGTAGTGGTGGTGGTTACATGACTGTATGCATTTATCAAAACTCATTGAACTGTATACTAAAAAGGGTGAATATTACTGAATGTAAATTATACCTCAATTTTTAAAAATTAGAAAAAAAATAGGCAAATCACAGGGGATAGATCAAATCAATCTCAGAGAGGTCAAAAGATATTGCTTCTCCAAACAGCAATTGAGTCTGATTAAGAGGATACAGAAGACAAGATCCGTGGCTTGGGTAATTTTATGTAGTTTTGTAAGCAGATTTGTAATAACAAGGAGTATCATTTGTTTCCTGAGGGTAGTGTATTGTGGTACCAAATGAATACGAAGAAAAAAAGAGTAGTGGAGCAAAAAAGACAGGATAGTATCACAAGTGAAATTCTTATGGGGCTATAAAAAATATTTTAAAAGATACCTATAGGGCTTCCCTGGTGGCGCAGTGGTTGAGAGTCCGCCTGCCGATGCAGGGGACATGGGTTCGTGTCCCGGTCCGGGAAGATCCCACATGCCGCAGAGCGGCTGGGCCCGTGAGCCATGGCCACTGAGCCTGCGCGTCCGGAGCCTGTGCTCTGCAACAGGAGAGGCCACAACAGTGAGAGGCCCGCGCACCCGAAAAAAAAAAAAAGATACCTATAAATGTGAGGGAAGGATGAGTGGGGAGTATTGATCTGAAGAAGAACCAGAAAGGTAATCTGTTATATAGATGGAGGGAAAGACATGAGTCAGTAGATATAAAAGGAATGGGCAGAAAATTCAAGAGAAACTTCAGGTTAACCAGACCATGTAGAAGAGACAAAACAGGCAGAACTGTGGAGAAGTGTGCAGTCATTTTTTCCTGGAGTGAGGGGATCCCAGAAGACACTGACTAAGCAGAGTTGAAAGTTTGGGTCCAGGCCTATTGTGCATATTCCCCTCTGAGTTTCTCAACAGTGAACAGCCCCAAATGATGTTAGCATTAAGAAAAGAAAGCACATGCAACTGAAGTAAACAGAAATTGGAAACATATAGTCCAGCTCTTTCCTATTCAGACCGGTCCATGAACCAGAGGCACCAGCATCACCTGAGAGGTTTTTAGAAAATCAAATTGTCAAGCTCCTCCCCAGCACTAAAGAATCAGAAACTCTGCAGGTTGCATCTTGGAATCCAATTTTAACACGCTCTCCAGGTGATTTTTATGCCCGCTAAAGTTTAGAATCAATGGTTGGCTCCACCTTAAAGGAAGGTCTGGGAAAGGTTTGAAAAGGATTTATATTTCAGGTGAAGAATTGCATCGCAAAGGGGAAAACTCCAATCTTGTAGGGTACTGCAGGTCTGATGCATTTCTCATTCATGCTGTTCAAATTCGTGTTGGTAATAAATCATGTACTTGCATGTCAATATTGCCTCAGCTATTTTACAAGTCAACAGCGCTACTTGAAAGAAACCATGGACAATGAAAAGACAAAAAACCCTGTCCTGCACTCTAACTGGATTTGGTGCTGGAGCAGAGCAGGCAGCCTGTCACTTAGGTTGCTCCCTCCACCCTTACTACTTACTGCCAGAAACACCGGAGCTGCCAGAAAGGGAGGTTAACAACAAGCTGCCCACTCCACCATACTCCACCCCACTCCACCCCTGGTGAAGAGCAACATCCTTTCAACATTTATGAATTCCCAGCAGCCCTTCCACCATCTATTTACTGATGACAAAAAGGCCATTTGCTTAAGGTGACAGGATTTGAGGAATTTTTAAAAGAGTTATCCAATACATTGCAGGGTTAAGGAAATTACCTACTCCAGTCTGCTAATGAAATGTTCTTTTCACACAGACATAATCTAAGAATCAGGCAACTCATATATATATATAGATATATATATATATATATATATTTTTTTTTTTTTTTTGCGGTAGGCGGGCCTCTCACTGCTGTGGCCTCTCCCGATGCGGAGCACAGGCTCCGGCCGCGCAGGCTCAGCGGCCATGGCTCACGGGCCCAGCCGCTCCACGGCATGTGCTATCT
Source organism: Lagenorhynchus albirostris (assembly GCF_949774975.1). Lineage (NCBI taxonomy): Eukaryota > Metazoa > Chordata > Mammalia > Artiodactyla > Delphinidae > Lagenorhynchus > Lagenorhynchus albirostris. The sequence goes on from NC_083107.1 coordinate 44,156,893, forward strand.
TCCCGGACCGGGGCACGAACCCGTGTGCCCTGCATCGGCAGGCGGACTCTCAACCACTGTGCCAACAGGGAAGCCTCACAATTCATATATTTAATAAGCACAATAGGGACTTCCCTGGTGGTGCAGTGGATAAGACTCTGCGCTCCCTATGCAGGGGGCCTGGGTTCAATCCCTGGTCAGTGAACTAGGTCCCACATGCATGCAGCAACTAAGAGTTCGCATGCCACAACTAAGGAGCCCACATGCTGCAACTAAGGCCTGGTGCAACCAAATATATAAATAAATATTTTTTAAAAAAATAAGCACACTTTTAGACATTCTGATTATTCACTTAACAAATATTCACTGTCTAATTCTGCAGAGAATGAGATGAGTAAATAAGACAGTCCTGCCATCTAGGAGCTTACAGTATAGTGAGGAAGATAGACAAGTAAAATGGCAATTAAAATGTAGAAGACAACAGGTACAAACTTCCAGTTATAAGATCAATAAGTACTAGGGATGTGATGTGCAACATGATAAATAAAATTAACTTATGCTTATGTTACATATGAAAGTTGTGAAGAGAGTAACTCATAAGAGTTCTCATCACAAGGAAAAATATTTATTCCTTTTTCTTTTATTTTGTATCTATATGAGATGATGGATAGTCACTAAACTTATTGTGATAATCATTTCATGATGTAAGTCAAATCATGCTGTACACCTTAAACTTATATAGTACTGTATGGCAATTATATCTCAATAAAACTGGGGAAAAAAGAAAAAAGAATAATAAATAAAACTTTAAAAATAAGTAAAACATAGAACAATTATGAGTTGAAAGATGTATAAACCAGGATGCAAGTGGGAGTTCACAGGACAAACAAATGACCCACCCAGTCTTGGGTAATTTTAGGGCAGGCTTATTGAAAACGGGACATTGATACTTCAATGATGAGCAAAAATTAGTATGATGAGAATGGAATAACATTAAAGATGGAAGAGCATGTGCAAAGTCCCCAAATCAGGATCATGACCTATTTGGATACCACGCATATTTAAATATTCAAAACCATGTCATTGCACTCATTTTACCAATTATTTCTAGCCCCAAACTTCATTTTCAAGACTTGCTAAAAAATAGTTTAATTCTATTTCAACTGTTTCTAGAAAAATGGGTAAAAATGTTTTTACACCCTAGTCCAAGTTATCATAATCTCTCAACTAATCCACAGCAATGGCCCCCTTCACTAGTCTCCCTATCTCTAGTTCTGCCCTCCTACAGTCTAGTCTCCATAAAGCAGCCAAGGTGGTTTTCTTTCCTTAAGTAAAATCAAATCACTTCCTTTCCCAGCTTAAAACCCTCTGGTGGCTCCCTATCACACTCAAAATAAAATATGTTCTGGTTACCACACCCTCCAGGCCCCTTTCTAATGCTCTGTCTCATCTCTTAGGACTCCTGTCTGCTCATTCCATTCCAGCCAAATTTTTCTCCTTTGTGTCCCTCAACATGCCAAGCATATTCCTGCCTCATGGCCTTTGCATTTACTATTCCCTCTGTCTGAACTGCTCTTCCCCCTGATCTTCTCATTGCTGGCTCCTTCTCATCATTCATGTCTCTGCACCAATGTCATCTCCATAGAGAAATAGTCCCTGACCAATTTATCTAAAACAGCACTGCATCCTTATATGTTTCCTGGATATGCATAACTGATTACCATATGATATTACTAGGTATTTATTTGTGTTTTTTTTTTTCTGTCTTGTTCAACACTGTGTCCCCAGCACCTAGACCAGAGCTTGGCACATAGTTGTTGAATAAATGAGTGAAGGAAAAACCAGCTGATAAGTATTTAAGTGAACTGTTTTACTGTCCTGTAGTAATTCATTATTAACATTGTAAATATACATGCAACCATACTGATTAGAGTTTAAGTTTAATTTCAAAGTGATGATGATAAATTTACTGCACTCAAAGCTGGAAAGAATCATAAGACTTCTGTGTTGATTCTAGCAGAACTTTACTGCTTTATCTAAATGATAATATATAGTTTGATGTCTGTATGTGTGTGTGTGTTTATATATAATATACCATATACTAAAAAGGGTAGCAAGAAGTCACTACATAATGCCTAAGTTGACAAGTCAGAAAATATTAATATGAGCATGTTGTTTATAAATAATGGCTTAACAACCATAAGAACTGAAAAAAGAAATGGTTAAACTGGTTGTCTTACAGAACTTAGAGGACTTGGGATAGAAGACTAGAGCAGGACATGGCGGCTGTATTTGTAACTATGAATGGTAAGGGCACACACACATTTATTAAACAGATCTTAAAACAGTATAACTAAAGGATTGTCCTTTAAGTTTAAGAGACTTAATTTTAGGCTAAGTTCATACTGCTCGACAAATTGGGTAGATAATACAAGTGCTGCCCATTGCTTTAAGCAGTGATAAATGGAAAAAAAATAAGACTGAGATAAATCATATGTGAAAGATTCAATATGTACTTAACAGAAATTTAGGTTGTCTTGGCTATAAACCAAATATTTTGAGACTGAGACCAGGGAGATCAAAGTCTTTCTGTAGTATGTCCTTTTGCATCACTACTTGGGAAAGACTACCAAATGTAATTACTATGCTGTTAAATGTATTTAACATATGAATATCTGTGACAGACACTGTTAGTTGCCTACACAAAATCCATTTTCCCCTTCTGCTTTTCTAACAGAATTCTGATTTTACTTGAGGCAGCAACATGCTCTTCTATATTTATCGATCTTCCTTATAAGGGGTGGTCCATGTCAAGTGGTTCAGCCAAATCACTGGTAGAAGCTTTCAAGAAAGCTCTTTGACAGGGGCTGTCTCAGCCAGGGGTTTCCTCCTTGTTCCCTCTCTCTTCCTGACTGTAGGGTGAATGTAATGATTGGAGCGATAGCAGCCATCTTGAAACCATGAAGGAAAGTCCAAGGAAATCACAGAGACCTTGGCAGCAACATCCCTGAGGGATGGGGGAAGTAGGGGATGGGGAATGACTGATAAAGGGAACTGTGGGGCAGGGCTTCTTTTTGGGGTGATGGAAATATTCTAAATTAGTGATGATAGCTGCAAAACATTGTGAATACAGTAAAAAACACTATATTTAGTATGTTTGAATACGTTACAAGAGTGAATTTAATACTATGTGAATTAGATCTCAATTTTTTTTTATGTCACACACACAAAAAAGGAAACAGGACTGTGACGTCATCCTTCCTCTCTCTGTCTGTAGAACAAGGACAGTCATTCCCCAATTTGCTCTCCATACAACATCCCTGACTTCTCCTATCATTCCACACCAAAAAACTCTGCTCTGCAGATCATCTTGAAGTACTACAACCAGAACTAAATAGTTGAGCTCCCTCTAGATGTCACTGTTTATTTCTGGGAGAGAAAGTTTCTTTGCCCATGTGATAGTTCCTTTAACGGGGAGAAATATCCACTAGTGTGTCACTCCTGGCCACTCTCTACCTGTTCCTAACTCCTCGGGGACATGCAGTGACTTATCTAATGGTTAAGTTTGGGAGGAGAAACATACACAGTCCAGGTGCTTCCTCTTCTTCCTTCTGGGAACTAGTTATTCAAAGGAATCATCCCTTCTGTTCTGTTGAGGGAGCCCTGCTGGTGCCTGGGTTGGTGTGTTTAATTCTGCAGTACAGATTATTACGAAGTCTACTTACCTGAAGATTGAGACACATCCCCCAAACTCTGCTTTACTCATTGTCTTACTTGTCAATAACTCACATAATGAAGACGGGTGTTGTTTACTGGGTCCCTCAACCACAACCCATATTTTAAAGCCTTAGAAGGAATGTGTATCAAGAGTTGTCAGGACCTCCAGCCCATTAACTTTGTGACGCAGTGAACCATGCAGGAATTAACTGTTCAAAGCTCTGGAATTTTCTCAGTCTTTCTGAGAGTCCCCATCCCTAGTCTGAAGCATTCTGTGCAACAGAGGGAGGTCCATATAGCAAACAAAGTGAATGTGAACACAGATTTTCTGCAGTTGAGTAGCACTGACTGGAACTGAGCACTCTCAGGACAGGGCCTGTACTGGAGAAGTTGCTTCCATGGGCTTCTGTGGCCTCTCTACACTGCTTTCACCCTGCTTGCTAAAGAGAAGGGAAGCTGATATGACACATGCAGTTTTTTTTACAGACACACTGCTCTGGAAACTGGGACAGACATCAGCCGCTTCAGTTATGAGAGACTCAAACAAAATATGCCACTCAATCAAGGCTCAGTCAGCTGCAACTGGACCTTGCTTTGTGAAAAGATGTGTCAGGGAGAAACTCTGAGGTGAATATTTGCAAAGCAAATCATACTTTAAATCTACAAAGAAGTATTGATGTTTAAAGAAACCATATGATGAATTCTAAACATCAGGATCCTTTCATGTAAAATCAAATTTTCATATTAACCTGTAATCCTTCATCCTGGGATCGAACTGCATGTGTCAATTTTGAATGCAGGAAGTCATCAAGTCACTACCTTACAAAGCAGCCCTTAATGACTTTAAACATCTTTAATTGTTAGAAAGTCCTTCCTTCTATGGAATAAAATTCTGCCCCACTTTAACCTTCCAACATCCATCCAGGATCTGTCCCCTGGAGCCACACACCATGGCATCTTTCAAATAGTCGAAACAGCAAATATACTACTGTTTCTTCTCTAAGCCAACTATCCCAAACACTTGAATTTAATTTGAGATACTTTGGAAGTTCCCACCAGAAGCACAGCCTGTAGGGGATATAAAAACAAGCTAGCTTAACCTTTAAAATATTGGGTGGGCCAAAAGGTTAGTTCAGTTTTTTGCATAAGATGGCTCTAGTAGCACTTAGTTGTCTTTAACTTCATTCAAAACAATTTTGTTAGATTGTATGTGACATTTGTCATATCAGTGAGCATTTAAAAAAAGACATCAAAATTGGTGAATTTTTGTGTACCCATTTTAATATTGGAGATGAAAGAAAAAAAGCAACATTTTTAGCATATTATGCTTTATTATTTCAAGAAAGGTAAAAACGCAACTGAAATGCCGAAAAAGATTTGTGTGGTGTGTGGAGAAGGTGCTGTGACAGATCGAACGTGTCAAAAGTGGTTTGCGAAGTTTCGTGCTGGAGATTTCTCGCAGGACGATGCTCCACAGTCCTGTAGACCAGTTGAAGTTGATAGCGATCAAATTGAAACAATAATTGAGAACAATCAATGTTATACCACGCGGGAGATAGCCGACACACTCAAAATATCCAAATCAAGCACTGAAAATCATTTGCCCCAGCTTGGTTATGTGATTCGCTTTGATGTTTGGGTTCCACATAAGTTAAGCGAAAAAAACCTTCTTGACATGGCAGGCAAACCTGGCAAACCTCAAAACCTTCTTGAGAATCACATGCGATTCTCTACTTAAATGTAATGAAAACATTCCATTTTTAAAACAAATTGTGACAGGCGATGAAAAGTGGATACTGTACAACAATGTGGAATGGAAGAGATCGTGGGGCAAGCGAAATGAACCACCACCAACCACACCAAAGGCCGGTCTTCATCCAAAGAAGGTGATGTTGTGTATATGGTGGGATTGGAAGGGAGTCCTCTAACATGAGCTCCTTCTGGAAAACGAAACGATTAATTCCAACAAGTACTGCTCCCAATTAGACCAACTGAAAGTGGCACCTGACGAAAAGTGTCCAGAATTATAACAGAAAACGCATAATCTTCCATCAGGATAATGCAAGACCGCATGTTTCTTTGACGACCAAGCAAAAACTTTACAGCTTGGCTGGGAAGTTCTGATTCATCCACCGTATTCACCAGACATTGCACTTTCAGATTTCCCTTTATTTCAGTCTTTATAAAATTCTCTTAATGGAAAAAATTTCAATTCCCTGGAAGACTGTAAAAGGTACCTGGAATAGTTCTTTGCTCAAAAAGATAAAAAGTTTTAGGAAGATGGAATCATGAAGTTGCCTGAAAAATGGCAGAAGGTAGTGGAACAAAAGGGTGAATACTTTGTTCAATAAAGTTCTTGGTGAAAAATTTTAAAAATGTGTCTTTTATTTTTACTTAAAAAACCGAAGGCATTTTTGGCCCACCCAATACTGTCCTTATTGTCTAGTGAGAGACACAGACAGGTGTACACAAATAACTATATTTGAAAGGAGAGGGACTTCCCTGGTGGTCCAGTGGGCAAGACTCCATGCTTCCAATGCAGGGGGCCCAGGTTCGATCTCTGGCCAGGGAACTAGATCCCACATGCCACAACTAAAGATCCCACATGCCACAACTAAAGATCCCACGTGCCACAACTGAGACCCGGTATAACCAAATAAATAAATAAATATTTTTTTTAAAAAGGGAGGATGGATTTGGAGAAGTAAAAACAAGAAGTAGAACAGAACTACAAATGAAATGCTATAGGAAGAAAGATGAGAAAGGGAATTAGAGTTAATCGTATTTCTTGACTTTAATGTACTAAAATTTTCAACCTCTAAAACATAACTTTTCCACTTACCTGTCTATGTAAGGAAAAATGTATACACCTAAATTATGTGGTGTCTGACAAAGCTATTTAGTAATTATCCTAATTTTCATTTTAAGCAATCTTAAAGAAAATTGCTATTTATTTCTGTAGTCTAATAAGTTACTCCCATTCTAAATCTGAGTCAATCCCATCAAAAACAAACTGTTAAATTTCTAACGCACAGGTAAACCAACAGATTGCCACAGTCCATTTCTACAAGTGTCGTCAGTATTTACCTGAGAGTTGGTAGAGCATCTATACACAGCTTAATCAATTTCTCTTTCAAAATTTCAGATTATTCTTGATGTAATTGTAATTAAACATTTATAGGAACATTATAAGCCATGCCATAGTTACAAATGCTCTAAAAACCCAGGAGGTCAGTCCCCTACTCCCCTATCCCTCATCCCAAAGCCCGTAATGTAACAGAAGTTGGTGGGAAAAAAAAACATGGAGCTTCTTGAGAATATGGAGATAAAGTAGAGGATGGAAAGGGAGGGGAAAAAAAGAGTAACTTAACAGTGGACAAACACTATCTCAGCCAGGTGATCAAGGTTAACCTCAACAGTGATAAGTCATGTACCCTTGATATGCTGGTGGGAATGGCACTGTACCTCTGTGGTCTTCTTCCTGATAACCCACAACCTCAGTCTTACAACAAAAATACCAGACAAATACCAGTATGGGAGCATTCTACAAGGTATCTAGCATCAAAGTACTCCTCCAAACTGCCAAGGTCATGGAAAACAAGGCAAGTTTGAGAAACTATCACAGTGTAAAGGAGCCTAAGGGGACAAGATGACTCAATGTAATATGATAGCCTAGACGAATCCTGAACAGAAGAGGACTTTAGGTAAAAACTAAGGAAATCTGAATGAAGTATGGACTTTAGTTAAAAATAATGTATCAATATTGGCTCACCAGTTGTGACAAATGTACCATACTAATGTAAGATGTTTACAGTAGGGGAAACCGGATGTGGAGTATACAGGAACTCTCTATAGTATCTTTCTAACTTTTCTATAATTCTAAAACTGTACTAAAACAAACAAAAAAATTATTAAAAAAAATAGAGGGAAGGAAGCAGCAATGGAGAGCAGCAGCAGCCTGATGGAGGAAATGTTCACATATTGAGGGATAGGAAAGTCATTCTGGCTTATCCAGGAATTAACTTGACTTTTATGCTAACTAAAACAGCCTGTTTGTGGCTTATCAAACACTACATCTGCTTTAACTGTTAAAGAAAAGGGCACCTTAATCAGAAGTAAAGAATGTCCATGTTAAAAATAAAGATTAAATGCCTCCCTTTCTGGGATGCCAATGCTGGTACTTCTTTGATGATAGGACTCTCTTCCCAGGTGCCAAGGACATACTGGCTCCCTGTGTACATGCTGATCTGTTTTTTTGAAACCTTGAAGGAATGAATCGCTGATTTGTTAGATGTTCTTTGTTCTGAGAAGATATAAAACTGTGCTGGAAACCATGCTTCTCCAGAGCAGTTCCTCAGAATTACCTGAGAGACTGTCTCCCCAGCTACAGTCCTCAGTTTGGCTGAAATAAAACTCTTTTCTATTCCAATTATAGATCGTTTATTGATTATTTCTGTCAACAAGCCTATAGCTCTATGAGTGGACTTTGCAGAAGGGTCTGAGAAATAAATCCACTATTTGTAATATTATTTCTATAAATGTATTTTCCTGAATTTCAAACAACCAATTTATAAACTAGTTCTTGAAATGCAATCTGTTTGCAAATTAGGGTGTGTGTATTGGAGAACAAGGCAGAGTATATTTGACCCCTAGAACATTTTGACTACCATTATGGCACCAAGGATGATTTAAATTCAAACATTCTAAATACAAATATAACAGCATACCCCGTTTTTTGGTTGGAAAATATTTTCTGTCATAAGCTCCGTCAAGCTAATTCAATTCACTGATCAATTTTCCATCAGAACAAGACAGTTAAATCATTTTCCAAATTAATTTTTATATCATTGAAGCAATTTTCATTAAGAATATTTTTCATTTAAATATTTTAATGACAATTTTATTTATCAATCTATATCTTGTCCATATTCAATGTTCCTAATTATAGCTTCCTCCATTGTAAATTTACCTTCATAGCCGTTATTTCTAACAAGTGAGTATTCACTAAGATTTTATTATTCCACACTTTTAAAGATCCCTTTAATCATTCTCCATTTTACATTATTAAAATAAAATTAAAATTTTTATCATTTATTGTTAATTATTTCTACACTATCATTATGACTCAGACAAAAAGCTAGTGGTTTGTATTTATTTCTTAGGTAATCCACTAAAAAATTGTGAGCAGTTCTGTGAGACACAGAGAGACGCAGACTGATACACAGCAACGGTGATAGTGCCAGCAAGCAACAGAGGGAGAGTCAGAGGCTGCAGTGTTGAATGTGCTGACTGCCTACTGACAAGGTCAAACTTCCTTGGAGCCAAAAAGACCATAAAAACATCCTCAGAATCATCTGGAATGGTGTATAGATGGCCAGGTCCAAATGCCCTGCATCAGTGTATGTATGTGTTCGGTTCATAGGTTCGGAGGAAGGCAAAATAAAGGTGGAAAAGGTATTGAGAGGAGGATCAGTAGGATATACTGATTAAGAGCATGGGCCCTGGTATAAAACTGTCAAGGTTCAAATCCCAGCGCCACCACTTAACTCACTCTGTAACGGGAAAGTTACGTCACTATGCCTTAAATTCTCCATTTGTTAAATGAGGAAAATGGTTGAGGTCATAGGGTTGACGATTAAATGAGTACAGAGTTTGGCACATCCTAGATTCTCAGCAAATGTTGATGTATATGTGTGCAAATATGTGATTGTGAATTTGTCCCACATACTAGGCCTTGATAAATCAATAGTATGCATGTACTCTCTTCCATTTAACATACTGTAAACAACAGTTATTCCCCTAAAGCTGATTTTTAAACCCCACTGTTTATATAGCGTACATTTCTCTTTCCTATTATGTATACTGTTGCCCCAAATTGATCTTCATACACCATGTGACCACCATATGGACAAAGTGCAATTACATAGCTAAAATTAATAGAAATACATTATGTGTTATCAGAAAACCTCATCTAATGGGAAAGTGCAGGTTTTAGAGTTAGAGAGATGCAGGATCAAATCCCATTTGTCGACTAACGGCTTGTCCAAGTTACTGACACTCTACCTATTTTATCATTGTTAAAACAGTACTAAGACATATATCTCACAAAATTGTGATGAAGATTAAGTAAATAATAGTAGGATGCTCAGCACATGGTACACCCTCAGTAAACGTCACACATGTGCACACACACGCTCCTTAACTACTCCCGTCTCTGTCCAGTAGACCAAATAGTTTGTCAAATGATCTTTGCCACCATTTTCATTTTTATATACATGTTTCAATGACTTTTGGGGGTAGTTTTCAATCTAGAATACCATACCCCTGGGTGTACCGAAGACATTCTAAAGGGTACAAAGCATGAATAATTTTAAGTAATCAATTTCTGTATCTAGAACTTCCATATTTTTTTTTCCCCTAAAACTGACTTGTCTGAGGAGACACCTGTAATACGCCATGATTCTCCTTTCCTACCTCCCTTCCCACAGTTACCCTTTGAAAGAAAGAGCTATTTCTTTACAAAAGGCATACACTCACCCATCCTTTTTCTTATCCTGGTACACTGCCCCAAAGTGTAAAAACCTCTAGAATACCAAAATACAAAGATAACTCAACCCTTTAATCAATGTTCCATGAAACCTCCAGCTTTCCCTGTAAGAAATAAATTTCCAAAACAAATTTACCTTTTAAATTTTAATAATGTTTATCACACTTTTAAATGTATTTATATTATTTTCATCAAGTGTATTCTAATAATAGTCACAATAGTAACTCAAGCCAAAAGAAAATAAATAAATAGAGCTTTATGGTCAAAGGAAATTAAGAAAATATATGTATGTGTGTATATATATACACATACATATGCACATACATATTGCAGAGAAGTTTGGTAGGTGACCAATTAGAAACTGCTCAAGCATAACAATAGGATAAAATTCTGTGGGGAAAATGGAATGGAAATCAAATTCAAAGAGGAAAAGGTATGATGCAAAATTTCCCACTGTTAAAAAGCTTTGCTTTGAATGAATGATGGCAAATAGTAAATCACTACCATATTTATATTCCACTGGATAAATTTCAGTGATTTAACATTTTAAGTTAGAAATAACGATAGTTACAATAAGCCAGACATGACATCCTCTACAACGATTTAAACTTATAATGAGACAAAAATTAGATAACAACTTAATAATTCTTTCAGGAGCTATACAGGAAAAAAAAAAGTATAATCTCCTACAAAGAGAACCCTCAAACACCATCTTAGGTGTCCATCCTAAACTCAAGTCAAGCGCAGTAGTTCAGTGGTGAGTAACGGGGACCACTAGTTCAAAGACCCTCTCTTCTTTCCTTCCCCCACTTCATTTTGTCCTCTCAGTCTGCACTCCCCGGACCCCCTTAAGTGGCCCACTCCCTGCGCCCGGCTGTTCCTCCTTCTCCCAGTCTTTCCCCGGCTCCGCTCTCCTCCCTCGCCCCCATCCCGCCCACCCCAGCTCTTCTGCGCATGCGCCCTTCGCCTCCTTCCCACCCATGGCTGCTGTGTCATGGCCGAGCGGAAGTCCTAGCCGCTACGGGGCAGGGCGTCCTTAAGATGGGGTGTGCTTGTCGAAGCTTTCTACTCTTCCTCCCCAACACCTCTTTGATCTCCCACTGTTAGGGGGTCCCCTACCCTGCACTCTCCCGAACACTTCGTAGTCCACGGATTTGAGTGGCCTGGCGGTAGACATGGCGGCGACGAGGCCTCGGCAGAGGAGCTGGAGCTGGATTCGGGGCGCGGTGACTGCAGCGGCCGCGAGAGGGAGGGCGCACATGGGACCGCTCGGCGCACCTCGCGCCTGTCACCGGCCGGGGACGCGAGCGCGCCGGGGTCACGCGTCGGAAGGCGGCAAATGAGACGGCGGGGACTGGTAGTGAGGGCAGCCCGGGACGCCTGGAAGAAAGAGCCCGCTAGGTCCCTGGCGCCCGAGGTCTCCTTTCCCTGCCCCTCCCCCGTGGTGGAACCAGACTCGCTTCCCGGGAGGGATGCCAGCTACGAGTCCCTGCGATTTAACGAACCGCTGCGCTTCTTTGCCAGTGTTTGTATTTAAATAAAAGCGGAGGCTTGGCCCAGATGTCAATAGTTTGGTACCCCCAAAATGATTCTTTTGAAATGAAAGACCTGCTAGCTCGGTGACTGAGAGTATTTGGTTAGTGAGTAAATTTTTATTAAACGTTTAGGTAACTGCCAAATCTGTCAGGCGATTTTGAGCCGTTCTTAAGGTGACATCTGCATCCTCTTTTCTATTGAGTCGGAAAAGCTTTAGGCCTGAATACATATTCTAAATGGATTGTGATATATTCTGGAACAAGAAACTTTAATGGAAACAAAAAATCTTGTCTGCTGTGAACTCGTATAGCTTTTTTCTTATCTTGATCATTGTTCAGCAATGCCCCCAGTTGCCTAGAAGGTTAAAGCAGTTTATACTTTAGAAAATATTACTTCCTGGTGAGCTGTTATGAAGTGTTAAAGCAACCCACAACTCCAGAGAATCTGTATACAGCTATTGATAACCTGCTGCCTTCTAGAAATCGAAATCCTTTTACTTGTGAGAATTTGCCTTTCTCAACATATTTGTTGGCTTCGAGATCTTTACATATTTCTCTGCATCTGGCCATATAATTAAAATAATCCTCTGCAATCTGATTCAATATTATGTGCCAATTCTATTAGCACCAAAAATCATCTAAAACTTGCTTGGAATGTGGTTAAATCATTTACAGTAAAATATATTCTGGAAGCGCTAATCCGGTAATTTTATGTAATGAAGATCCTGGTTTATTGCAGAATCCTCACAACTTGCATCTTCCTCTCATCTCCCTTCCAGTTCACTGCATGCAGACCCTAGAATCAACATAGATCTTATGTCATTCTTTTCAGTGACTTCAAAGTCTCTACACTGCATTCCAAATAAAACTGAGGGTCTTCAGCCTCCACTAACCTCTTATTACCTGCTTCTACCCATCCTATAGGTTATAGGTAACCTATTGTCAAGACACTTTGAGTTATTCAGCTCTCTGAACACACCCTGACTTTAAAAAAATCTTTGCTCTTGGATCTACTTTATCTGGAATACCTATTCCAGTTCCCAGATCTTCCCATATCCTGTTCAGTTGCCTGTGCAAGTGCTTACCAGATTTCATCCTAATTATTTACTGTCTTCCCCACTAGTACTGTGCCTTCCAAGAAGTAAGATCTCAAACTGGGTCCTGTCCCTGCCTATCAAAGATCTTGTCACTGACTGGGAAGGTTGACATTTTCCTTTTTTTAATCAATCTTTGATTTTTCTCCACATTTACCCAGGAGTACTCCTGCCAGTTATTATGTAGCTTTATTGTAATTTTAGAAGCGCAATGGCAACAGTTGACATTTGCTTAGCTAAAAAATTGACTGTGTCTGCCAACAGCTGAAATTAGCAAACAAATTTTTATGTACCATTTCAGCATGAATTGCCAATATATGTGATTCTAAGACTAAAAATTTTAAGCAGTTGTTGCTAATGCTTCAGCTAATTTTAAACAAAAACATTTGTGCATAATTAGAGAAATTTTTAAAAATAGAAGAAAAGAATCCATAACCCTAACACAACTTTTATCTTTTTTGTGTATTCTCTTTATATATGTTTTAAGTAGTTAATATCGTTGTATAAATTCAACTTTTATTCTTTCTTTTTCCATGTTATAGTTTTTTGTAATGAATATTTTAGTAATTTCATGATACTCTATTAAGTAGGTATAACCATAAGTTTACCTACTAATAAGTCCCTGTTGTTACATACTCAGGTCGCCTCTAATTTTTCACTACCATAAAAAATATTGTGAAGGAAATATTCCTTCATATAGCTTCTTTCCCATATTTAAAAATCGTTTAGGGTAGAATTTAGAATACCAAATCAAAGGGTACAAGTGTGTATTGTTTCTGATACACATTACCAAATCATTTTTCCAAGGGCTGTACCAATTTAAACATGTAATTACCAACACTGTATAAGTATATGATTATTTGGCTTTTGATGCAAACAGATGTAAGCAAGCTCTTCACATACATGATTAAATTAGGTGAAAAGTTTTAATTTTGAAACCTGAGCAATAACTTTGGCTTTGTGTTACTGCTGGTTGAAATTAAAAACCTGTTTCCTCTGAGAGACTAGCCCCCAGGTAGAAGGCTGCATGGGAGGGATTTCTTTTAAAATGACCACAAGACCAGATCCCTCCTTCCCATCACATCTAATTGTTGGTACTCATATTTCTGCCCTACCACTGATAGAAGTCACAGTTCGCTCTGAATTCAGCCACGTCTTTCTGCTCCACTTGGTAGACTTTATTCAGGTATCTCCAGCCACAGCCTGTCCTTTTTACTTGCCGCGGGTCTGGGTCAAATACCAGTCCCTTCTAGCTTCAAGGAGTAAAAGCCAAGCTCCCAAAGTGGTTCTTTTAAAGACCCTCTCACTAGGCATGCAGTGAAGGGAAAACACCCTGTTGCTCTCTCCCATGGTGGGAGAGGGGCAAAGAGGGAAAAGCCACAGCTCCCCTCAACTTTCCCCAAAGAAATCCTCTTGAGCCTGAGGAGGGTGTTGGGCTCAGGATTTTAAAACCAGTTTTAAACACCCGTTTTGGACAACATAGCTAGTTTAGCGTCCCAGATTGTAATGTGGGTATAACTATTGATTTGTTTTGAGTCTCAGGTCTCAGCTAAAACTGAGACAGAAGTCCCATTTTTCAAATCAACAGAATTCAATATAAACCTCATTTGGATCCTGATTTGAATTTATAAGTTCAAGACATTTGTGAGACCACTGGGGAAATTTGACCACAGGTTGACTATTAAATATTACAGAATTATCTTTAAATTTGTTGTGTGATTATTCATTGGGGGTGTATTTTTTAAAATGGCCTTACCTGTTAGAGGTATGTACTGAAATATATGTGTGCTATGCTATGAAGTTATATGCTATGAAGTTATATTTGGGACTTGCTTTAAAACCCTCAGGGTTGGGAGTACGACAGTGTAGATAGAACAAGCTTAGTAAATTGGAGATAGTTATTGAAGCTGCATCAGGGGTACATGGGGATTCATTATACTATTCTCTAATTTTGTGTATGTTTGAAATTTTTATGTAAAGTTTTAAAATAAAATTTAAAATGAAAGGGTCCATTTCATTCAGCAAAATATGTGACCAATAATACTCAAAACTATTAAGGTCAAGAAAAACAAGGATGTCCTGAGAAACAACCAAGAGGAGCCAAAGGAGACATGATGACCAAATGTAATGTGTATTCTGGATGGGATTCTGGAACAGAAAAAGGACTAGGTAAAAACTGATGAAATCTGAATAAAGTATGAACTTTAGTTAATAGTAAGGTTTCAGTGTTCGTTCATTAACTGTGACAAATGATGTACCATACTAATGTAAGACATTAATAATAGGGGAAACTGAGTGTAGGATATACAGAAACTCTCTGTACTAGCTTCATAATAGTTGCGGCATGTTTTAGTTGCAGCATGTAAGATCTTTTGTTGCAGCATGCAGGCTCTTAGTTGCGGCACGCATGTGGGATCTAGTTCCCCCACCAGGGATTGAACCTGGGCCCCCTGCATTGGGCATGTGGAGTCTTACCCACTGGACCACCAGGGAAGTCCCTCATAATTCTTTCATAAATTTAAAACTGTCCTAAAATAAAAAGTTTACTTTTCAAAAGTCCATTTTAATATCCTGTTATATATTCACATAATAACATTTCAAAATAATTTCTCACTGTAGTGCATGAACAGCATTATTAATTTTAAAATATTTTTAAACTATTTCAGTATATGGGACATGATTTAAATTTTTAGTGAACTTGTAAGTCATGCTCACATTAAGAGAGGATTAAACAGTTGATTTTCAAAGCATTAAAGCAAATCTTAACTGGATAAAGAAGCACAAATAAATAATTAAATATAATTATACCTCAATTAATGAATGTGTTATGGAAACATAGTTCATTTCCAAAAGAAGAAAATATATAAAATGAATGACAATACATCCAGAAGCGAGGAAACTATGGGAAAATATTATGCTTAGCACTGTGTGCTTTAGAAAACATGAAATATGCATCTAGAGGTCTTGATGAGGGAAGGATAAAGTTAAGATTAGCTAAAGAGGGGACAAAATGAGAGATACTGCTGCTTGGACACATCACAAAGGCAATAAATAGCAAAGCCAAGTTTTAAACAGAATGTGCCCAGGCTCTGTGCTATAGCTCCAACATAGAGAAGAGGAGAAAGGAACAGACACTAACTCAAAAAATTAGGCAACATATGCCCTTCCCCTCCTAACCCCTCCCAAGCACAGACTTACAGAGTTGAGCCAGTCTCAGGTCTGCTTTTCCTATGGAAGCAAGGAGCCTGTCAGGGGAAGACATCCCTTCCGATTCCTCCTTAGTGTACATACCTACACACATGCACACGCACATGCACACGCACATGCACACGCACACACTTATTCCCTGAAAGGTATGAATTACATTTACCCTTAGATCTGGGCTTGTGTGACATCAAGGCTTCTCCAGTATTTAAAACAACTCATCTACTTCATGATGCCTTTGCTAGATCACAGAATGGGTATACAACATCCATTCCAATCTCCTTCTAGCTTGCTTTCCTATTCTGTAGAGCTGGAAAGTTTAAAGCTACATCCTTGCAATTAGGATTCCTTCTGTTATAGAGGATCCACCATCAGAAACACCATGCTAAATGTGGAGGGAGGGCGTGACCGAGGCCGGAGCCCTCTGCTGCTGGTTCCATGACAGGTACAATGAGGAGCTTAGTTTTTCTGTGGCATTAACTGAGGTCACTATGACTGCGGCCTCTTGGCACTGAGAGGCAGGGTGTAGGACGTGCATTTTACTAATTAGTGTCATGTACCGGGTTCTGGAGTAGCAGCGTCCAGGATGTGGCAGTTTCCAGAACATGGCAGCTTCCTGACGGTGGCAGGAAAGACATAGTTTTAAAGCCAGCAGTTTCACAATTCAGTACATGGTTTCCTGATTGCAGAAGAATCATTAGCTCCCTTGGTAGCCCAGTTCTGCTTGAAATTGATCCTGAAACCTCAGCCTCAAAGTGGTTCTCAACACTGGCTACATATTAAAATCACCAGGGGACCTTATTAATTCTACACATACACATGCCCTGAGGTTTTGATTCAATATGTCTGCAGTGGATTCCAGAATCTATATTCTTTTTTATTTATTTTGCGGTACGCGGGCCTCTCACTGTTGTGGCCTCTCCCGTTGCGGAGCACAGGCTCCGGACGCGCAGGCTCAGCAGCCATGGCTCATGGGCCCAGCCGCTCCGCGGCATGTGGGATCCTCCCGGACCGGGGCACGAACCCGCGTCCCCTGCATCGGCAGGTGGACTCTCAACCACTGCGCCACCAGGGAAGCCCCAGAATCTATATTCTTAAGAACAACCCAGATGCTTGGGACACAAAGCTAAGGTTGAGAACCACTGACCCGGAGATTCTTTCTTTCACTAGTCCTCCCAACAACTCCATAAGCTATTTAATACCCAGTGTTAAATCTATTTCTGTTTTAACTGTCCAGAAGGGTTTTTTTTTTTGTTGGTGGTGGTGGGTTTTTTTTTTGTAACTGAACCTTGACCAAATGCAATGTCTGGGAGCAAAATCTTCACAATAGGGGTAGGTCAAAGTTTAAGCAGAATGAAAGTTCAAATATGCCATCCTCCTCTTGTCAATAAAGAAGCATTAAAATTTTCAGTGCTGGGAATTCCCTGGCAGTTCAGTGGCTAGGACTCCGCACTTTGACTGCTGTAGGCCCAGGTTCAATCCCTGGTCGGGGAACTAAGATCCCTCAAGCTGCAATGTGCAGCCAAATAAAAATATATTTTTTTCAGTGCTTACAAACAGAAGGAATAAAGACTGTAAGAAAAAGCAAGCCAAGGGACTTCCCTGGTGGCGCAGTGGTTAAGAATCTGCCTGCCAATGCAGGGGATAGGGGTTCGAGCCCTGGTCCGGGAAGATCCCACATGCCGCAGAGCGACTAAGCCCGTGCGCCACAACTACTGAGCTTGCACTCTAGAGCCGTGAACCACAACTACTGAAGCCCGTGAGCCACAACTGCTGAGCCTGCGAGCCACAGTTACTGAAGCCCGTGCACCTAGAGCCTGTGCTCTTCAACAAGAGAAGCCACGGCAATGAGAAGACCGCGCACTGCAACAAAGAGTAGACCACACTCGCCGCAACTAGAGAAAGCCGGCGCGCAGCAATGAAGACCCAACGCAGCCAAAAATAAATAAATAAGTTAATTAATTAATTTTAAAAAAAAAACCTTCCAATGCCCTGATTGGTTAAATGAACTATAATTTCTGGTCTGTTGCTGCCACCTACCAACTATCCAAGGCAATGCAGGTCATGTGGATGTGACTGCTATTCCAATCTTCCATGAGTGTTGTTAGTGCCACCTAAGTTCTCTTTCATTTCAGTGTCACATTTCTAGAATCCTTTGAGGTGTGTGCTAAACCCTTAAATAATAAGCCTTTTAAGTTTTGTTAGGGCTCTTCACTCAACAGATTACTTAAGTATGAAAGTATCTTGACCGTGAATTACTATCAGATATGGATAGTATAGGAAAAGCAAAAGTTACAAGAAAAGTCATCCAGTAAATGCTGGTTGAACTCCTACTAAGTGTTATGGTTTACAGTATACTCATCTACTGCATCCTTTAAAGTTAACCTTGTTTAAAAATCACGTGTTTCAGAGACATCTTGTTATATAAATATATAGAATTATTTACTTTTCACTACCATTTATAAAATCTTGTCTTAAAATAATGATGATGAATGTAGTGAAGTGTCAATAATTCAGCACTTAAAACATATTTTGCTGATTGAATATATGTGATTTCCTGAATAGTATACTAACTCACATTTGCAGTAGCATTTTACAATTACTAAGACCATTTTAGATACAAACTCCAATTTGATGTTTACAGTAATCCTGTGAATTATGTAGGCCAGGTGCCATCTGTATTTCAGAGGCAAGGAAATAGCCTCAGAACATTGAAGGGACTGCCCAAGATCACCCAGGAAGAGACCCCATCTAGAATCTGACCTTCTGGGGTAAAATTCAGCGTTGTTTCCACTATGCCACACTACATTCAAGTAGTCTTTCATTCACTCATTCAATAAGTATCTCTCAAGTGCTTACTGTGTGCTATGTGTTGGTGCTGGGGAGAAGGTGGTCTCTAATTCAGAGACAGGGTGGGATAGGGCATAGAGAGATTGTCATGGAAGGCCTCTGAAGAAGCAATACCTGAAAAATGTATAAGGAATGAGCTAGGAAGGAAGTGGGAGAATTTAATCCAGGCAGAGGGAATAGGATGGAGAATGCCTGAGCTTCCCAAGTAGGAAGAATTGAAAGGCCATTGTGGTGAAGTATTATTAAAAAGGGGGAAGGTGGCATTAAATAGGGCTGTCAGTTCAGGCAAGAATAAACCATATGTGCTGGGCTACGTAAGCCATGGTAAAGAGGCTGGTCTCTGTTCTGAGTATAGTGGGAAGCCAGGGAAGGGTGCTCAGGCTCTATGCCCCATACTACAAGTCAGAAAATTTCCCAAAGTGGGAAACATCCGCGTAAACTGTTTGGCTCACTTCAGTGCATTTCCATTCTCTCCCAAGATCTTGTCACATAAAGTCCTGGATGCTTTAGCTCCTTTCCAATCCTTCAAATATCTGGATATTTGGTTTGGTTTGGCTTTTACCCAGTTTTGGTAGCTATCCTCAGCTGGTGTTTGGTCTGATACAAGCTAACTTGAAGCAAAAGTCTTCTCTCACTTTCTCTTAAGACTACAGGCATACCTCACAGATAGTGTGGACTCCAGACTACTGCAGTAAGGCGAATATCGCAATAAACTGAGTCACACAAATTTTTTGGTTTCCCAGAGTATATAAATAAATAAATAAATATATATATATGTTTTGGGCTTCCCTGGTGGCGCAGTGGTTGAGAGTCCGCCTGCCGATGCAGGGGACACAGGTTCGTGCCCCGGTCCGGGAAGATCCCACATGCCGCGGAGCAGCTGGGCCCGTGAGCCATGGCCGCTGAGCCTGCGCGTCCGGAGCCTGTGCTCCACAACAGGAGAGGCCACAACAGTGAGAGGCCCACTGGTTTTAATAATAAAAACTAGAAGGACTCAACAGTAGATTAGGTGATACAGAGGAATCTCTCAGTGAACTGGAAGACAGAGTAGTGGAAATCACTCAAGCTGACCAGAAAAAAGAATTTAAAAAAAATAAAGTCAGTTTAAGAGACTTTTGGGACAAACATCAAGCATACTAATGTTTACATTATAGAGGTCTCAAAAGGAGAAAAGAGAGAAAGGGGCAGAGAACATATTTGAATACATAATAGCTGAAAACCTTCCCTAACCTGAGAAAGGAAACAGACATCCAGGCGCAGGAAGCAAGAGAGTCCTAAACAGGATCAACCCAAAGAGGACCACATCAAGACACATTGTAATTAAGAAGGCAAACATTAAAGATAAAGAGAGAATATTAAAAGCAGCAAGGGAAAAGCAAAAGGCTATGCCCAAAGGAACTCCCATAAAGCGATCAACCAGCAGAAACTCTGCAAGACAAAAGAGAGTGGCATGAAACATTTAAAACGATGAAAGGGAAAAAACCTACAACAAAGATTATGCTACCTGGCAAGGCTTTCATTGAGATTTGAAGGAGAGATCAAAAGTTTTACAGACAAGCAAAAGCTAAAAGAGTTTAGCACCACAAAACCAGCTTTACAAGAAATGTTAAACAGATTTCTCTATGTGAAAAAGAAAAGGCCACAACTAGAAATACAAAAATTACAAAAGGTAAAATCTCATTTTTAAAGGCAAATATACAACAAAGGCAGTAGATTAACCACTTAATAAAGCTAGTAGAAAGGTTAAAAGACAAAAGTAGTAAAATTATCTATATCCACAATAAAGAGTTAAGGGATAAACAAAACAAAAGAATGTAAAATGTGATGTCAAAAACAGTAATCATGGTGGGGGGTAGTAAAAATTCAGGATTGTTAAAATACATTTGAATTTAAGAGATCAGCAACTTAAAATAATCACATATGTATATAGATTGCTATATATAAACCTTGTGGTAACCACAAACCAAAAATAATAGATACACACACAAAAAAGAGAGAAGAATCCAAACATAACACTAAAGATAGTCATCAAATCACAAGAGAAGAGAACAAAAGAAGAAGAACGGAATAAATACCTATCAAATATTACTTTAAATGTAAATGGACTCCTTAAAAAATTAAAAATAGAACTACCATACAATCCAGCAATTCCCCCCCTGGGTATTTATTCAAAGAAAATGAAAACACTGATTCAAAAAGATATATGCACTCCCGTGTTCATTGCAGCACTATTTACAACAGCCAAGATATGGAAGCAACCTAAGTGCCCATCAACAGATGAATGGATAAAGAAGATCTGGTATAAATATACAATGGAATATTACTCAGCCATAAAAAAGAACAAAATCTTGACATTTGCAACAACATGGATGGACCTAGAGAGTATTATGTTAAGTGAAATGTCAGGCAAAGGCAAATACTTTATGATTTCACTTATATGTAGAATCTAAGAAACAAAACAAATGGACAAACATAACTAAACAGAAACAAAATCACAGGTACAGAGAACAAACAGGTGGTTTGCTGGGGGCAGGGGAGGAGAAAAATAGGTGAGGGAGATTATGAGGTACAAACTTTCAGTTACAAGATAATCACAGGTATGAAATGTGCAGTGTGGGGAATATATTCAAAACTTAAGTAATATCATTGTGTGGTAACAGATGGTAACTAGACTTACCATGGTGATCATTTTGAAATGTATAGAAATATTGAATCACTATGCTGTGTACCAGGAACTAACATAGTGTGGTAGGTCAGTTATACTTCAAAAACAAACAAACAAACAAACTCATAGAAAAAGAGATCAGATTTGTGGTTACCAGAGGTGGGGGGTGGGGACAGGGGGAATTGGATGCAAGTAGTCAAAAGGTATAAACTTCCAGTTATAGGATAAGTACTAGGGATGTAATGTACAACATGATAAATATAATTAACACTGCTATGCATTATATATGAAAATTATTAAGAGAGTAAATACTAGGAGTTCTCATCACAAGGAAAAAATGATTTTTTAAAATTAATTAATTAATTTATTTATTTCTGGCTGCATTGTGTCTTTGTTGCTGTGCGAGGGCTATCTCTAGTTGTGGTGTGCAGGCTTCTCATTGCGGTGGCTTCTCTTGTTGCAGAGCAATGGGCTCTAGGCACGTGGGCTTCAATAGTTGTGTCACATGGGCTCAATAGTTGTGGCTCACAGGCTGTAGAGTGCAGGCTTCAGTAGTTGTGGCTTGTAGGCTCTAGAGTGCAGGCTTAGTAGTTGTGGCGCATGGGTTTAGTTGCTCCGCAGCATGTAGGATCTTCCCAGACCAGGTCTTGAACCCATGTCCCCTGCATTGGCAGGTAGATTCTTAACCACTGTGCCACCAGGGAAGCCCTCTATGTTTTTCATGTTGTATCTACATGAGATAACGGATGTTCACTAAACTTACTGCGGTAATCATTTCATTGTGCAAGTCGTAAGTCAAATCATTATGCTGTACACCTTAAACTTATACAGTGCTGCATGTCAATTGTATCACAATAAAACTGGAAGAAAAAAATAATAATGGTGTTGGAAAAATGGCACCAGTAGACTTGCTCAACACCTGGGTGCCACAAAACTTCAATTTGTAAAAACACAGTATTTGCAAAGTGAGATAAAGTGAAGTGCAATAAACAAGTGCCTGTATTTCATTGTCTTCAGTTACCTCAACACTCTCACCTCCTTTATTGTCCTTCCTTCTCTAAGCTGATGACCTTGCCTAACTCCTCAAGGAAAAAATAAAATCCATGAAAACCACTGCTAGCTTGTAGCAGATATGGCAAAGTAGAGCTCTCAGCAGTCCCACAGATCCAGGAAAACAAAAATTAGACTTCAGGGAAACAAACGCAGACAACACTTGAGAAGTGAGCCCTGCATTTGATGTGGCTTTTGCCCTTAGGCCATTTACCAGGTCTCAAGCTGTGCAATGGTGAGAAGGCAAGAAACCAAGCAGAAATCATCTGCTAAAATGATGAGCAGAGCTTTTGGTGATTTCATGTACTGAGCAGAGAAAAATTATAGTTTACGGCCCACCAAGGAAGACGGGCCTTGATAAACTCTCCAGATTTCTGTGGCTACTCCTTAAGACACTCTAGGAATAAGGGCAAGTAAAAGTAGACCAACTCTCACAAAGCCTGTAACAGCCTAAAGTTATCTCCATCCCCAAGAGCATCAATATGATCTGGCCCCACTCTAACTGCTGACAAAACGGAAGTTAAATCCTTTTAGGGGAAGATAGCATCAACCAGACTCTATATAAATAAGTAAATAAATAAATAAACAAACAAATTTTTAAAAATCGGAGTTAAAAATAATACCAGGCATGCTAGTCTTGGTGAAAATTTGATTAACCATCAAGTTAAAAATAAAAAAAGATTTTATTTGAGCAAAACTGAGGATTATAACCCAGGAGACAGACTCTCAGCTCTGATAACTGTTCCAGCTATTAGAAATCGAAGGCACGGTCATACACATTTTTGAGACAAAGGCTCAAACATCAAAATGACATACTGACCTTTTACTTAAAGTTCACCAAAGATATATAGTCCAGGTAAGCACAAACAAAGAGAGCAGCAAGCCACCATGACCCCTACAGACTTGGGAAAGAATCAGTCTTTTAAGAAGTTACATTGCTAGTGTCAGAAGAAAGGGGGAAAAAAATTTATCTTTATGGTCGAGCAGGAACTCCCATCTTTTTTTTTTTTTTTTTTTTGCGGTATGCGGGCCTCTCACTGTTGTGGCCTCTCCCATTGCGGAGCACAGGCTCCGGATGCGCAGGCTCAGCGGCCATGGTGCACGGGCCCAGCCGCTCCATGGCATGCGGGATCTTCCTGGACCGGGGCACGAACCCGTGTCCCCTGCATCGGCAGGCGGACTCTCAACCACTGCGCCACCAGGGAAGCCCAGGAACTCCCATCTTTGAGGAGGTTTGGTTACTGTATAATTCAGATACACATTGCACACTAGGGAGAGAGGAAGGAGGTCCAAACAGACAGACAGAGAGAACTTTATGTTTGAATTTTCTTGTCCTGTCTTAAAATATAAATTTTATTTCATCATCAGGAAATAGGACCAAAAGACAGAAAAGCAAGAGAAAAACTGACAATAGAAACAGACCCACAAGTAATCCAGATATGGCAGTTATCAGACATTGATTTTTTTAAGTAGGAGTATAGCTTATGAGAAAAATATTGTGGGATTACCAGCTATGTGAAATGTTTATCTGAGGTTGGAAAATGATGAATTTCTGTTGATGCCAATCTGCTCAGCAGTGTGATTCCTCCCACCCCCCACCAACAATGCCATCCTATCCCTTGGACTTTCAATATGCCTTAGCCTACTCCTAACAGTTAGAATCTCTAACCCTGTGCTTAAGAATTATTTATTCCAGAACTTTCAAAACCTCTACTGCTTGGGCTCACAACAGGCCCAAAGTGCTTCAAATAATGATTCTCAGGAGATGCTGAATGAAGGCCAAAGTAAGACAATTCTGAGGTGTGTGTTTTGCACTGTTCCCCAGAGTTTCCCCATGGAAACTACTGGGGTAGCTGGCTTAATAGTACATCTTCTACTGGATGTGTTCCCTCCTTTGTTACTTCCCCATTTCTCAACTAGTATAATCTATACTTCCCAAATAAACTCTTTTAACCCAAATCCTCATTTCAATGTCTGCTTCTGAGAGAATCAAAACTTAAGCTCTCACATGTACAGGTGCAGGCATAAATAAATATTTCAGAGTTGGAGTTTTGCCAGTTAAGTACAACAGAGAGAGGGAGAGGCAAAGGAGCATTATTATAAATTTAACGCAAACCTGGGGAAAATAAGAAAAAATAAAAAAAGTATAAAATCTCATTGGATATATCCAAGTTCCATATGACTTTTCCCTCTTATAAAATGCCCTCTATTCACCCCCATTGTCAATTCAGACCATCTCAACACCTGCAAGATATCTGAATTTTAAAAAATAACGTTCAAAAATATCTGAATAGAGAAAAAAACATTCTTCCAGAGACAACTAGATAATATACCAAGAATTGTGTGGTTTCAGAAGGGAATGCTTGAATTGTTCACTGAAATAATCATTGAATTATTTCGGAAGGGAATGCTTGAATTATGCCTCAGTTTGGCGTATTACACTGTGTATGCAAATATTCTCTAATACCTGACTTTAAGAGCTCACATTTTATGCAATGCCCTATCAGCCCTTTTAATCTAGCTGCACGTTATAATCACTTGAGGAATGTTTTTTACCACCTCCAGAGATTTTAATTTAATTAATGTGGGGTTGGGCCAGACTTCAGCATTTTCTTAAAAACCCCACAGACAGTTCTCATGTTTAGCCAGGGTTGTGAACCACAGATCTAAGGGATTGTGATAAATGATGTTTATGTAATGTTTCTCTTTTCAAAGTGATTTTCATAAAGTGCAACATACTCAAACTAAAATAAGCCACAGTGGCCTGCACAGGAAACTGTTTCTCTGGTTTGTCACTCAGGCCCCAGAATCTACCACTTCAGAAATCTCTCTATGACAATATATGGAAAAGTTCTATACAAAGATGACAAAAAAACTTATGGAACATGCATGCACTAAGCTCACCTTTTGTGGCATCTACATTTTACTATACATTAATTTAAAAATAAAGATATGTGATAAACTACCAAAGGTACATAGTAGGGGAATCTGATAACAATTTCCAGTTCTTCCTCATGAAGGAATGTATGAAAACTCTTGGTCATTATGATCAAAGGAATAGTTTCTTTCCCATCAAGTCCTGATTCTGTTCTCCAAGACTCTGCTGATCCTCATCCATGCATCAAGCTACTCTTGTCCCACAGCAGACTGGGTGAGGATGCATCTTGTATCAGAATCCTAATTCTACTTGCAGAGAGTTCTTAATCTGTATGTTTGGAACTGCTCAAAGTTCATTTTTACTGCCAAGTCTTTACCACAAATAGGGACTGTCCCCACAGTTATACTCAGGAAAGACTTGCTACCTGCTTTCTTGTTCCATCTGGAGCCAGCCTTGGTCTGTTCAGCTTAGCCCTGTAGCCCTGTAACTCTCTCTCTAACCTGCAGGCTCTGGCATCTGTGTTCTCTGTAGCTGAAAGCACTTCCTCTGCCTGCTGCATGCCCTGGCTGGCTAGGGAAAGGGGAGAGAGTTTATTCTGCTCTCTCTGGCAAGAGGAGTAACTTAAAGCTGTAAATGGACCACTCGTGGTACTTCCTATGGGATACCATTAAATATCCTCTGCCAGCATAGACTCAGAGGGTTGTTCTCTTATATTTCATATCCACTATGTTGAGATCTATACTTTGAAATAAATTAATGCTATTTGATAGTCATACAGTGTTATAAGTAAAGGAAGAAAAGTTAGTGCTCATTTTACAGATGAGGAAACTGGGCCACAGAAGCTAAATCAGAGTAAGTCACAGAACTATTTAGTGCTGGAATTAGGATGAATAAAAAGTACAATAACCATTGCGTGGATCCATATGCAATTTTTTTTTTTTAATACGTATGCTCTTGTTCTTTATTTTTCTAGTTATTTTTCTTCTTCTCTTTTGGTTTAAGACTCTGGGTACCTCTTGACCACAATACTTGTAAGGCCCCATTCTTTTTTTTTTTTTTTTTTTAATATCTTTATTGGGGTATAATTGCTTTACAATGGTGTGTTAGTTTCTGCTTTATAACAAAGTGAATCAGTTATACATATACATATGTTCCCATATCTCTTCCCTCTTGCGTCTCCCTCCCTCCCACCCTCCCTATCCCACCCCTCCAGGCTGTCACAAAGCACCGAGCCAATATCCCTGTGCCATGCGGCTGCTTCCCACTAGCTATCTACCTTACTACGTTTGTTAGTGTGTATATGTCCATGACTCTCTCTCGCCCCGTCACAGCTCACCCCTCCCCCTCCCCATAACCTCAAGTCCGTTCTCTAGGAGGTCTGCGTCTTTACATATGCAATTTTTAATTGTTTATTTGTGTAAAAAGGTACATAACAGAATTAAGAAACAAATGATGAACTGGGGGAAATATTCACAGCATGTATAAATGGAAAGGCTTAACATCAGTATGTTAGGAACTCCTGCAAATCAGTGAGATAAAAGTGCTGCCTTCACAGCAAAACGGTCAGGAAACTCATAAAAGAACAAGTACAAATGGCCAACAAATATATGAACTAAAGTTTATTAGTGAATACAAATTTAAAACTATGATTTGGTGGATATCTGTCACTTTTTATCTATGCATTATTCCTTCTCCCCTTTTTTGATATGAAACATCATTCTCCTAAATCCCAACTCTGTGGTTCTGCGAGAGCTGATGACACGTGTAATAGACATCTGTTCTTTCTGTTGGTGTATCATCCACCCTCCCTTTTTCTCTTTTACAAATCCTCTGCCTCCCCTGTGAGTCCTTGTGGTTTTGTTGTTGGAGCTAATATCTTCCTCTGTTCTTGTGCCTGGGTGACACACGACTCATTCCTAACTGATCGGATTATCTCGTCCCCCATCACCATGATTGGCTCAGGGATGAACACAATATCCAAGCTAGGCCAACCAAAGTCTTCATTAGAATCTTTGCTTCAAACATCAAACATGAGGTACAGTCGGCCTACAGTCGGCCCTCAGTAACTGAGTTCCACACCCAGGGATTCAACCAACTGTGGATCAAAGATATTTGGGAGAAAAAAATTCCAGGATGTTCCAAAAAGCAAAACTTGAATTTCCTGCATGCAGGCAACTATTTACACAGCATTTACATTATAATAGGTATTGTAAGTAATCTAGAGATGATTTAAATACACCGGAGGAGGCACATAGATTATATGCCGATACTGCACCATTTTATATAAGGGACTTGAATATCGTCAATTTTGCTACCTGCAGGGAGTCCTGGAACTAATCCTCCTTGGATACCAAGGGACACCTGTACTGTCTTTGAGAGTCATGAGACTTCTGAGTCATTTAAGCCTGAACCATTTTTTCAACAGGCAGAGAAAGTTTGCTG
The DNA here is from genome assembly GCF_949774975.1 of Lagenorhynchus albirostris. Lineage (NCBI taxonomy): Eukaryota > Metazoa > Chordata > Mammalia > Artiodactyla > Delphinidae > Lagenorhynchus > Lagenorhynchus albirostris. Next base: position 44,184,854 of record NC_083107.1, read on the forward strand.
AGAATGAAGCCAACAAAGAGAGTGGGATGAGAGATAAACAGCAAGTCCTAATGGCATTGCCTGAGTCCCTGGATCTAGTTGTTCCTGAAAGCAGCACTCTTTCCTAGACTTTTCAGTTACATGAGGCAACATATTCACATGTTTTGCTTTAATCAACTTAAGCTGGGTTTCTATCAAGGAGATCAAATAAGCTCTGATTATTGTAAAATTAAATCAAAGAGAACAAAGATTTCTCTTTCCTCCAGACCTCCTGGACTGAAATGATGTAAGCCCAGAGCTGCCTGTAACAACATCTCACTCTTTAGAAAAAGCCCGTGTGTAATAGGAGAGCCCGTGTGTAATAGGAGAGCAATGAGGATGGCACATTCTCTGACATCAACTGAGTTCCTGAATCAAGTCAACCCTGAGGCCAACATCCTGATGAATGAGGCAATAAATCTCGTATTTTGCTTAAGCCCGCTTGTATTAATTCTCTGTCATTGTAGGCAAGAGTCCTAACACAATGATATCTTACTTGTATTTGCCCTAAAAAAATGAGATATCAATTACCCTAAAATTGAAAATAGTAACACCCAATTTTATTGATAATCTGCCAAAATAGGGATTCTCACACACTGCTAGTGTTTGAATACAAACATTTTGTAGAGTAATTTGACTATAGACCTGAAAAGCCTTAAAAATTACACATAGTTGGAGGAGGGAGAAAGAGATGAATAAGTAGAAACTAAGGTATTTTTACGGCAGTGAACTATTCTGTATGATGCTATAATGGTGAAAACATGACATTATACATTTGTCAAAACCCATAGACCTGTATAATACAAAGAGTGAACCCTGATATAAACTATGGACTTTAGTTAATAATAATGTATCAATATTCATTAATTTATTGTAACCACAAAGGTACCACACCAGTGTAAGACATTAATAATAGGAGAAGCTGTGTGGGCGCAGAGGTGTGGATGGGAGCTCTCTATACTTTCTCACCTTTTCTGTTGACCTAAAACTGCTCTGAGAAATAAAGTTTATTAATGAAAAAGAAAGAAAGGAAGAAAGAAAGAAAGAAAGAAAGAAAGAGGGCTTCCCTGGTGGCGCAGTGGTTGAGAGTCCGCCTGTCGATGCAGGGGACATGGGTTCGTGCCCCAGTCCGGGAAGATCCCACATGCCGCGGAGCGGCTGGGCCCGTGAGCCATGGCCACTGAGCCTGCGCATCCGGAGCCTGTGCTCCGCAATGGGAGAGGCCACAACAGTGAGAGGCCCGCGTACCGCAAAAAAAAAAAAGAAAAAAAAAAAAAGAAAGAGAGAAAGGGAGGGAGAGAGGGAGGGAGGGAGGAAGGAAGGGGGGAATACACATGGTTTATCCAGCAGTTCTGCAATTATAAATTTCTCCCAAGGGAAGAAAATGGGCAAGGATGCAAAGAATATAAATAAAACAATTGTCATGACAAGGTTGTTTGTTATAGTAAAAAATTAGAACTGGAATCTACTCAAATATCCATCCGTTTTCAAAAAAAAGGTTAAATAAATAATGATTCATATGCAGTCTTTGAGAATGGTGATGTTGATTGGGGCTTCTTACCTAGGGTCCAGGGATGAGCTTCAGGGGTTCAAATGCTGGGTCTCTCATGGGAGCCATCTGTGGTTCCTTGGATGCCCTATGGGGCCTTCTGACCACATAGCTCCCAGACATGGTGAGCACTACAGGCATAACCAGTGGGACCCTGGAATCCCCTGGCCCTGCAGGTCACCCTCTTTGGGAAATTCTTTCCAAAAAGGCTTAAGTCCAAATACCTTGCACTCCTTAAAAACCCTCGAGCACCTCCTAGGACCTACAAAGTCTAAACTTCTTGGCATGGTATTCAAGGCCTCCTATTATGTGGTTTGAGTTGATTGTTCCAGCCTCATTTCTCACTCAAAGGGGACTATTTTTTTTAATACTAGGTACTTTCCTTGGTCACTGTTCAAAAATATAGTCTCTTATGAATAGTGTGATGATGGAATGGTCAATTCAAACCACAGTTTCGAATAGCATTCCTGGCATGGACCAAATATAAAGAAAGTTAAAATGTGGCATGATTTTGTACAATTGGAGGAGTGTTAAAAATTTTAATGTGACACTAGAGGCACTCTCCTCTGACTGGAACAGGGGTTCTAACATTGACCCCATAAAGAGAAAACCAAAGGGTATTTTTTGGTTCCACAGTGAACTAAATTTGAAAAGCCACAATAATGTAAATCTTCATATATCATTTTTTACAATTTTAGAATAAACTCACAGACAAATCACAGAAGACTAAATTGTTATTACAGAAAAGAATACGTTATTCACTTGGAAAACTTAAATTTGCAGCTGGCAGAGTTTGGGAAGTAAAAAGGGAGAAGAGCAGATGAAGGGGAACATCCAAGCACAAACGTCCTCAACAAAAGATGCTCTCTTGGTTGAAGGAAGAGCAGATAGAGGTTCAAAGATATTGTCTGAAATCTAAGAGGTGACTGGTGGAGGAAGCAGAGATTAGTGACAAAATTATGTTTGGAGGAGGGAGACGGCGGAGGAGGGAGCCAAGGCAAGTGAGATAAATTCGCACCCATCGAGACAGCTACATCAAGAAACAACACGTGTTGGGCTTCCCTGGTGGCGCAGTGGTTGAGAGTCCACCTGCCGATGCAGGGGACACGAGTTCGTGCCCCGGTCCAGGAAGATCCCACATGCCGCGGAGCAGCAGGGCCCGTGAGCCATGGCCGCTGAGCCTGCGTGTCCGGAGCCTGTGCTCCGCAACGGGAGAGGCCACAACAGTGAGAGGCCCGCGTACCGCAAAAAAAAAAGAAAGAAGAAAAAAAAAAAAAGAAACAACACGTGTAGAGATATCAAGGTAATCACAAAAAGAACTAAAAACAGAAACTGCTAAAAGTAGTTACCTCTGGAGAACAAGTTAAAAGGACACCACGAGGAAGCAATCAGTCAGGTCCAGAATATAGGACATTCTACGAGATGGCTGACCTAGATTCTCTAATAAATCAATGGCATGGGGGAAAACGTGAGTTACAGAGTAAATCACACTTAGGAAACAAAACAATCGACTTCAATGTAGAGACTTCATTTGGGATCTCTATTAGGACACTTTTGAAACAATCAGAAAAATTTGATTATCAGCTGGATAGAAAACGATGATATAAGAAACTGTTAATTTTGTTACGTATGATACTGGCATGTATATTAGATTTTAAAATATCTTTTGCAGTTAGAAGCATAGTGAAGTGTTTCTAGGTAAAATGACGTGATGTTTGGGATTTGCTTTTAAAATACTTTAGTGCCTATCCATCCTACCCTTAAAATATAGGGGGAATAGAGAAACAAGACTGGCCAAAGGGTGATAATTGTAAAAGCTGGGTTCATGGGGTTCACTGTACCATACTTTCTTTTATGTATGTTTGAAAAATTTTTAAAAATAGACTGTTTTGTTTTTGTTTTATTTTTTTAAAACAGCAGATGCCTCTGCATTGTGGCATGGGGCTTGGGGAGCAGTGGTGCTGTCAAGACTGTTTTATATTTTTCATTTATTTAATGAATATTTGTTGAGTCCCTACAATGTGAGGCACTGTTTAGGTACTTTGGGGATATGAACAGAACAGATCAAAATTTCTTTTTTAGTGGGGCTCACATTCCAGTCAGGGAAAAGAGACAATAAAACATAGACATAGACATAATAAATAAATTTTGATATGTTAGAAGTGAATTAGTGCTATGAGAAAAGAATAAAGCAGGGTAAGAAGGACCAGGAGTGGGGCCAGGGCTGCACTGCAGTTTTAAATAACAGGGTCAGAAAGGTCTCATTGAAAATTTAACATTTGAACAGACTTGGAAAAGGTGAAGATTATAAACCCTTCTGAATTGTGGTTGTTTAATTATACCCATGGATTACTTTGATAAAAAGAATTGGAAGAGATTACTTTAAAAATTAAAACAAAAATCTCCCTCCTTCCCTACCTATCAAAATTCTCCTTTATTCTTCAGGCCAACTTCAGGTGATCAGCTTTCATGAGGTCTTCTTCATCCACAGCTAGAATTAGCTGCTTTTTTTGTGTTTTCTTGTACATCTCTAGTAACTCTAACATGCATTTTATTGTCTTCATATAATATGGCTCTTTATAGCTTTACTAAACATTTTTACTTTCATTATTTTATTCATATTTACAATAACCTTGAGTGGTTTTTATTTATTTATTTTTATTTTTTATTGGGGTATAGTTGCTTTACAATGTTGTGCTAGCTCCTGCTGCACAGCAAAGTGAACCAGCCCTATGGATACATATATCCCCTCCCTTTTGGATTTCCCTCCCATCCAGGTCACCACTTGAGTGTTTTTTTATTTCAATATCATTATTATTTCCACTTACCAGATGAGAAAGCTAGGGATCTGAAAGAATAAGTGACCTACATCAGACAGCGTCTGAACTCTAGGTCACATTCTCCAAATACAAACGTTACCTCCACTACCTCTCCATAGTTAGTTGTTTCTAAGAGTCTTCTTCTATGTTAAAATTAGATTTGAATCAAAGTACTCTTAGCAAATGATATTAAATCAGGTACTTCAGAAAATCTTAGGAGGAAAAGAAAGTCTCCCACCTAATCAATCCCCAGTCACTTTATAAGGACAATACTTTTTCATCATTTTCATTTTTAGCTCTTCTGGTGGTTGTTTTGTGTAACTCTAGATAATACGTTTACACCTCCATGCATCGATCTTATCACCTTTAGGTGTGCTCTGCTGTCTCCCATAAAAGCGGAGGACTTAGCCATCTGAATTGCCCTAATGTCTTAGGTTAGGACACTTGACTCTGAGACAGAGATTTGTTGGCAGGGGCTTTGGGGACAACCCTGGAGGAGTGAAAGCAGCAGGATTGAGCTGCAGGAGGAGGTGACCTCCTGTGCAATTGCAACAGAAGCCTCAGCCCATCCCCAGAGCTCTGTGGCTGGGAAAGCCCTTCATAGTTGTCATGAATTGAGACAAGAGGGCTGGGCCTTTGTACCCCACCATTGACAATCAACCTGTCATTGGACACAAGTTGGGGAACATAAAATTAGACAAGGTACTTCTCCTCAGCTGAGATCAATTCCAGAAAAAGGACTTGGAGATAAGTTGCCAGCAGCCAATACTTCTGACATGTGGAGAATGAGTGTCAGTCCTGGCATGGGAATCTGAGGAGAGCACCACGGCATCCACCACAGGCCACCCCCTACATGGCTCAGATCCACTTACTTCTTACAGTAGATTCACCCTATTTGGAATTAACCCCCCCAATTTCTGTTTGGTTCCTTTGTTTGGGGAACCTTACAAGAACATTGGTGAGCCAAATTACAGCCCTTGCTCTGCACATGCTCTCAAATCTACATCTGAGACTCACTATTTCCCTCCTCTACTACCAATTTCAGATTCCCTTCACCCTCAACTAGCACATCTGCTGGTCTAGGTGGCTTAGCTGGGGTAGGGTGGGGGAACCCTAATCTCCATTCCTGAGGAGTCTAAGTCTGTGGTCACCAAGCCCTCCTCAGGTTAGGTTGGCTACCTTGTCCACTTACCGTCAAAATTGGGCAGGTGAGAAAGAAGAGATGCTCTGATAGATAAGCTGGGTACCAAACATATTCTTCTCTGCCCCACCACGAAGCTGAGATCTCATCCTCTCCTGATGATCGGCATCCATTACGCCTGCCGGGATGTGGTTCCTTTCCCTACTCTTCTCTCCTTCACATCTCACATACTTAACAAGTGCCTGTAAGACAGCTCTAACCCACTGTTCCTCAGCACAGCAAGTTCAACATCTTCAAAACTAAACTGATTTTTTTGCTTCATTCATACACACGTTCTTTGTCCTTCATCTATCCAGCTCCTGTGCTGGAAACTAGGTTCATCTCTGGGTCTTCTACCTCCTTCACCCTCTAAATCTACCAAGTTCTGTAAATTCTACCGCCTAAATAGCTTCTAAATTCACCCTCATTCTCCCTCCCTACAGTCACTATCCTTATTCGGGGGCTTATCATTTCTCACCTGGACTATTACAAAAACCTCCCAATTGCTCTTCCTTTCTCCAATCTCCCCCACACTCCTCCCATCCACATTACACCACATCTTTTAAGAAGTATGCCATTTCCCTGCTTAAAACTCTTTCAGTGTAAAGGTTTTTCACAAATTGGCTCTTTCCTACTTCTCCACTCACTCCTCTTCCATTCCCCTCTGCACCTGCTTGTCGCTTGTAGCTGCTCAAAGGTAACAAGCTCCCTTCATGCCTCATGCCTTTGCCCGTTCTACCTCTTGTCCCGCGTGTCTCCTGGCAGACTCTACTTCTCTTTGGAGATTTACTTCACTCCACCTTTGACCCTTCCTGATAGGTAGGATTGGCTGCTTCTCGCCCCATGGTCACACTGCAATTCTTCCATACCTTTATTAAGACTCTTATGACATTATGTTTGCTTATTTGCCTTACACACACAACTGGCTGAAATATATTTTTTAAATTGCAATGGTTTTGTACTATATTCGGTTGTGATCCCAATGCATTGTATTACTTTCACAGTTCTTAGAAACAGTAGATAATCAAAAATTGTCAAATGAATGAATGAAATATACAAATGTTGTTCAGGGCATGATGCATCTGACCCACCATCAGTGGCTGAGCATATACTTCGCATTGTTTCCCAATAGTGTTAACTGATGTGTGCTGACTGACCCATATTCCCTAGCCTGACCTCAAGATAACTGCCAAGATTTTATGTTCATAGCCTGAGAATGCACAATTCTAAATGTTCTTCCTGAACAATGAATCAATAGCTGTGAATCTGTTTTAGGGAAGAGACGCAAAAATTGAAACAAAACAGGCACACTGAAGGAACACTGGAGAAAGAATCATGCAGTCAACGAGGGCTCACTCATCTACTACTTACTGTCCAAGGTCTAGCACAGTGGCTGAAATATGGTAGGCATTCAATAAATATATGTTGAATGACTAGAGAAAGATCGGAAAGGAACAACAAATGATGCCCTTGGGAGTGATACAGAAGCTGTAGGAGACTGTCAGGATGACAGAAGGGAGAGAGGTGAGCTCAGTTTTTAAATCATTAACTTGTAAGCTGTTTACACTTAAGTTTTAAGCTGGACACATCCTAAAGGTATAGAAAGAAAGAAAAACTAAGAGATCCAGAATTGGAAATGTATCTATTTAAAACCAGGAGCCTGAAATGTACTTCCAGGGAGGCTTAAAGGAAAAAGATAAGGGTCTACAGAGGCAACCATTTTGTGCACTTTTTTATCTCTTCTGTTATTTACCTTCATTATCCTAAATAATATATTTACACTGCTATTTTGTTGACATTTTTGCATTTTAGAAATTATACATTAACTTCCCACTACTATGGAGGATAAAGATACTGCTTTCTTTCTGTGTCCCCCACACTGATGCACACATTCTTTCCCCCATCCTCCAATATAGTTCTATTACAAATGTACTAAATCAATATTCAGTGTTTGCTTTTTTCATTCATTCATCCAATAAATATGCCTTTGAATTACTTTGAAAATTTTAATCAGGGTATATGATAACACTTGTATTTTCAGTAATTCCAGACAGCCTCTTCTGGGTGTTACCTTTTGAGAAACATTAGTACAATTTGCCTGCCTATTTTAAAATATAAAAATCAATTTAAAATTAATCAGCAAATTATGTCAGTGCTCATTATGTCCAAGGCAATGTTAGGGAGACCAAGATGTCTAAAATAGAACCCCTACCTTCAAAATATCGAAATCTAGATGGTGAAATCATGCAAATACACACAAAAAGTTAACAAGTGAATGTCTCCTGAGTGATACAGGCTGGTAGATTCCACAAGAGTCAGAGGAAGAAGTACTTGCACACTGGGCTGGTCCAGGACAACACAGAAGAGGAGATGGCGGAGGTTGAGAAAGATCCTTAAGATGCAAGAGTAGGTAGGGCAAAGGGCAAAGGGCAAAGAGGAAGAGGAAGAACACTCCAAACAGGAGAAAATTGCATTAGCAAAGGCAGAAAGGGAGAAAATACTGCATTTTTAAGAATGCCAAGTAGCCCAGTTTGAGTGCAAAAGAGGTTCATGGAGAAGAATAGCAGGAAATATGGGGGCAAAGCAAGGTGAGAGCAGAGCGTAAATAGGTTTGAATGCCAAGAAAATTCCTGACATTTCCCATCACGTGGTTCTATTCAAGGTTAATAAGCAATGATGAATGGATGTACAAACATTTGATAGTTCAATTCAGTGGGAAAAAAATGCTGAATTATTAGGTGATTTCATGAACATATTAAAGTGACATTACTATTAAGATTAAATTCTTACATTGAAAAAGGGAAAGTTGGGAGCAATAACGGAGTGGGAGAAAATAGCAGAAAGAAAAGTGTTAAAGAATGAAATTAACATGTCAATGCCAGTAAGATTAGGAATATTTAGCAATGGAAAATAAAAGAGATATACTTTGACTTCTAAAATATGTGTGTCTTGAAATGTGCACAAGTGTGCATTCTTAAGTCAGATATATCATTATTTTTAAATGCTTCACTTTCGTTGAAGAGTCGCATTGGCTCCCAGAACTCTAAATGGCCATTCCTTTCTGTACTTTACATAATGTAGTCTGTACAAAGCCTGCTTCTAAGAAGATGATTATTTCTAGATTTTTATTTAAAAGAATAGAATTTCTTAGAAAACATTACTGTATTACTGTTTTCAGTTGCTCTCCTACTTGCATAATTGTGCCTGTAGCATAATGTTATATAGATATCCTGGTGAGTTTGGAAAATCTTGTACTAAATTCTTCTTAGAATCTTTAATAAACTAATGTGCTTTGAATCTGAAAAAGATAATATAATATGCAGTGTTTCCAAACTTATTTGATCAAAAAATCCTTTTTAAAAAAAATGGAAACATAGTTTAGGAAACAGTGATTTCACCCACTCCCTTGAAGCAGTGTCCACTTGTTTCAAATGTCTGACAAATGTTCATGCATGTGCACACATGTGCGCACGTGCATGCACACACACACACTCCCTGTCTCTCCTATCAGAAACTCCTAGGATGGCACTTCCTGCTTTTAGATGTGACAAGTTGCTCTTTGAAACCAGGAAGACAGATTGGGTTCTCAGACCAAAGTGATAATTAATGATGCAGCAAAATATAGAAAAGAGAACTATATTAACCTCCTAAACAGCTTACGTCTTTGGATAATTGTTTGTGCTTAAACATCACCTCCCACGTCCACCTGTGAGACCAGTGAACCTATGAAAGCCTTCCCAGGATCCCCCTCTGCTACCCAGAGTCCTGTCTATCGCTGACTCTCTTGCCCCTTTATTTTCCAGTTTTTAGAAGTACAATGCCTGAACTAACTAATGCTGGATCACTAGATGCCTGGTGTAAAGGCCTTTATGAGTGTCAGTCTTCCAGTTCTGAAGAATATAGAGAAGTAATTCAAAGAAACTTCTAGAGTCACCAGAGGTCAGGGACTACATATTCTTTTTATAATTTTTTTCACAACACTTATTTTGAAATTTTTCAAACTGTCCAAAAAATGCAAAGAGTAGTACAATTAATAGCCATGCATTCTTCACTGAGATCAAATCATTGTTAACTTTTCCGGCATTTGCCTGTCTCCCCTGCCCCCTGCCATTCTCTCTCTCTTCCCCGCCCCCCTCCATTTATGTTTTTTTGAAAGCAAGTTGCACACATCAGAAAATTTCACCCCTAAATATTCCCCATGCCTCATCTAAGAATAAGAACATTCACTTACATAATCACAATAGCATTATCACATCTAAGAAAACTGACATAAATTTAATAGTATCATCAAATATACTGTCTATATTTAAATTTTCTCAATGAGGGATTCTCTGAATACCACCCCTCAAGGTATACAGAGATGACAGGAAGAGGGCAGTGCAAGGCAAGCAACTGACTCTGTGGCGAAGGCCCTGGAAGCTGAAGCCCATTTTGGCTGACTCTTGTAGTATTACTTTCCTAGGAATTAATACAATTAAATGGTTAGGAGTAATTAATCTTCTCTCTTAAATGATGATTGTGACTGTTACTTGTACTTCCAGCAACCCATAAGAAGGAAGTCAAATCTGCATTATTTATAAAATTAGAGCTAAACCAAATATTAAGATTTGATCTAATCCTTGGATAGATAGTCCTTAAATGGATATATTCTCCAGGCTTTTAAGGATGCTGGCATATAAACAATTCTTGTATTTTTCACAGTAGCAGAGTTTTATTCATCAAGTGCACATTTCACCTAGAAAGGTGAAACAATATGCTACTAAACAACCAATGGATAACTGAAGAAATCAACAGGAAATTAAAAAATACCTAGAGACAAATGAAAATGAAAACATGACAATCCAAAACCTATGGGACACAGCTAAAGGAGTTCTAAGAGGGAAGCTTATAGGGAATTCCCTGGCAGTCCAGTGGTTAGGACTCTGTGCTTTCACCGCTGAGGGCCCAGGTTCAATCTCTGGTCAGGGAACTGAGATCCCACAAGCCACGCAGCACAGCCAAAAAATAAAAACGAGGGAAGTTCATAGTGATAAGAGTTTATCTCAGGAAACAGAAAAATCTCAAATAAACAACCTAATCTTACACCTAAAGCAACTAGAGAAAGAACAAACAAAACCCAAAGTTAGTAGAGGGAAATAAATCATAAAGATCAGAACAGAAATAAACGAAATAGAGACTAAAAAACAATAGAAAAGATCAATGAAACTAACAGCTGCTTCTTTGAAAAGATAAACAAAATTGATAAACCTTTAGCTAGACTCATCAAAAAGGGAGAGGGCCCAAATCAATAAAATCAGGAATAAAAAAGGAGAAGTTACAACTGACACCACAGAAATACAAAGGATCATAAGAGACTACTATGAGCAACTATACGCCAATAAAATGGACAACCTAGAAGAAATGGACAAATTCCTAAAAAGGTATAATCTCCCAAGACTGAACCAGGAAGCAATAGAAAATACGAACAGACCAATTACCAGTACTGAAATTGAATCAGTAATTTAAAAATTTCCAACAAACAAAAGTCCAGGACCAGATGACTTCACAGGTGAATTCTATCAAACATTCAGAGAACAGTTAACACCTATCCTTCTCAAACTATTCCAAATAGTTGCAGAGGAAGGAACACTTCCAAACTCATTCTAAGAGGCCACCATCACCCTGATATGAAAGCCAGAAAACGATGTCACAAAAAAAGAGAACTACAGCCCAATATCACTGATGAACATAGATACAAAAATCCTCAACAAGATACTAGCAAACTGATTCCAACAATACATTAAAAGGATCATACACCATGATCAAATGGGATTTATTCCAGGGGTGCAAGGATTTTTCAATATCTGCAAATCAATCAAGGTGATACACCACATTAACAAATTGAAGAATAAAAACCATAAGATTATCTCAATAAATACAGAAAAAGCCTTTGATAAAATTCAACATCCATTTATGATAAAAACTCTACAGAAAGTGGGCATATAGGGAACATACCTCAACATAATAAAGGCCATATACGACAAACCCACAGCTAACATCATACTCAATGGTGAAAAGCTGAAAGTATTTCCTCTAAGATCTGGAACAAGAATGGCCACTCTGTATAAAAAAGTATGTAAAATAAAATTCAAAAATTAAAAATAAATAAATAAGAAGAAAAAAAAAAGAATGCCCACTCTCACCACTTTTATTCAACATAGTTCTGGAAGTCCTAGCCACAGCAATCAGAGAAGAAAAAGAAATAAAAGTAATCCAAATTGGAAAAGAAGAAGTATAACTGTCACTGTTTGAAGATGACATGATGCTATACATAGAAAAATCCTGAAGATGCTACCAAAAAATTACTAGAGCTCCTCGGTAAATGACTGAATTTACCAGTGAATTTGGTAAAGTTGCTGTATACAAAATTAATACAGAGAAATCTTGCATATATATACACTAAAAATGAAAGATCAGAAAGAGAAATGAAAGAAACAATCCCATTTACCCTCGCATCAAAAAGAATAAAATATCTAGGAATAAACCTACCTAAGGAGGCAAAATACCTGTACTCTAAAACGTATAAGACATTGATGAAAGAAACTGAAGACAACACAAACAGATGAAAAGATATATTGTATTCTTGGATTGGGAGAATCGATATTGTTAAAGTGACCATACTACCCAAGGCAATCTACCAATTCAGTGCAATCCTTATCAAATTACCAATGGCATTTTCCATAGAACTAGAACAAAAATTTGTAAAATTTGTATGGAAATGCAAAAGACCCATAACTGCCAAAACAATCTTGAGAAAGAAGAACAAAGCTGGAGGAATCACATTCTCTGAATTTAGGCTTTACTACAAGGCTACCGTAATCAAAATAGTATGGTGCTGGCACAAAAACAGGCATATAGATCAGTGGAATAGAATAGAAAGCCCAGAAATAAACCCACACACTTGTGGTCAATTAATCTACAACAAAGGAGGCAAGAATATACAATGGAGAAAAGACAGCTCCTTCAATAAGTGGTGCTGGGAAAACTGGACAGCTACATGTAAAAGAATGAAATTAGAATATTCTCTAACACCACACACAAAAATAAACTCAAAATGGATTAAAGATCTAAATGTAAGACCAGATACTATAAAACTCCTAGAGGAAAATATAGGCAGAACACTCATTGACATAAATTGCAGCAATATTTTTTTTTTGGATCTCCCTCCTAAAGGAATGGAAATAAAAACAAAAATAAACAAATGGGACCTAATTAAGTTTAAAAGCTTTTGTACAGCAAAGGAAACCATAAACAAAATAAAAAGACAGGGCTTCCCTGGTGGTGCAGTGGAGAGTCTGCCTGCTGGTGCAGGGGACACGGGTTCGTGCCTCGGTCCAGGAAGATCCCACATGCCGCAGAGCGGCTGGGCCCGTGAGCCATGGCCACTGAGCCTGCACATCTGGAGCCTGTGCTCTGCAACGGGAGAGGCCACAACAGTGAGAGGTCCGCATACTGCAAAAACATAAACAAATAAATTAAATAAAATAAAAAGACAACCTACGCACTAGGAGAAAATATTTGCCAACAATGCTTCCAACAAGGGATTAATTTCCAAAATATACAAACAGCCCATATAGCTTAATATCAAAAAAGTAAACAACCCAATCAAAAAATGGGCAGAAGATCTAAATAGAATTTTTTCCAAATAAGACATACTGATGGCCAACAAGCACATGAAACAATGCTCAATATCACTAATTATTAGAGAAATGTAAATCAAAACTACAATGAGGTATCACCTCACACCAGTCAGAATGGCCATCATTAAAAACTCTACAAACAGGACTTTCCTGATGGTGCAGTGGTTAAGAATCCACCTGCCAGTGCAGGGATTATGGGTTCGAGCCCTGGTCCGGGAAAATCCCACATGCCGTGGAACAACTAAGCCCATGTGCCACAACTACTGAGCCTGTGCTCTAGAGCCCACAAGCCACAACTACTGAAGCCTGTGCACCTAAAGCTTGTGCTCCACAACAAGAGAAGCCACCGCAATGAGAAGCCTGTGCACCGCATTGAAGAGTAGCCCCTGCTTGCCGCAACTAGGGAATGCCAATGCACAGCAACAAAAACCCAATGCAGCCAAAAAATAACTTAATTAATTAAAAAAAAAAACCTCTACAAATGATAAATGCTGGAGAGGGTGAGGAGTAAAGGGAACCCTCCTAAACTGTTGGTGGGAATGTAAATTGGTTCAGCACTATGGAGAACAGTATGAAGTTTCCTTAAAAACCAAAAATAGAGTTACCATATGATCCTGCAATCCTACTCCTGGGTGTATATCCAGAGAAAACTCTAATTTGAAAAGATACATGCACCCCAATGTTCATAGCAGCACTATTTACAATAGCCAAGAGATGGAAGCAACCTAAATGCCCATCAACATATGAATGCATAAAGAAGATGTGGGGTGTGTGTGTGTGTGTATATATATATATATATATATATATATATATATATATAATGGAATATTACTCAGCCATAAAAAAGAATGAAGTAATGCCATTTGCAGCAACATGGATGGACCTAGAGATTATCATACTAAGTGAAGTAAGTCAGATGGAGAAAGACAAATATTATACGATATCACTTAAATGTGGAATCTAAAAGAATGATACAAATGAACTTATTTACAAAACAGAAATAGACTCACAGACATAGAAAACAAACTATGGTTACCAAAGAGGATAGATAGCGGGAGAGAGGAGGTAGATAAATAAGGAGTTTGAGATTAACACATACACATTACTATGTACAAAACAGATAAACAACAAGGACCTACTATATAGCATGGGAAATATATTCAATATATTATAGTAATTTATAATGGAAAAGAATCTGAAAAAGAATATATATATGTACAACTGAATCACTTTGCTGTACACCTGAAACTAAATCAACACTGTAAATTAACTAAACTTCAATTTGAAAAATGGTTTAAATAAAGAAGTGTAGGGCTTCCTTGGTGGGATAGTGCTTAAGAATCTGCCTGCCAATGCAGGGGACACAGGTTCGAGCCCTGGTCCGGGACGATCCCACATGCCACGGAGCAACTAAGCCCGTGAGCCACAACTACTGAGCCCGAGCTCTAGAGTCCGCGAGCCACAACTACTGAGCCCACATGCCACAACTACTGAAGCCTGCACACCTAGAACCCATGCTTCGCAACAAGAGAAGTCACCAATGAGAAGCCCACATGCAGCAACGAAGACCCAATGAAGCCATAAATAAATAAATTTGTAAAAAAAAATGTATATGTGTGTAAATCATGTATTCTGACTGAAAACTGATTTATATTTGCAACTTTGGCTCCATCATTAGAGATCCTTTAAATTCATATCCCTCCACCTAGTTACTGTAATGCACCTTTTGGATTGGGGTTAGGACTCAGGGAGAACAGCTTCAGGCTGCAGCAGAGCAGGGCTCAAGTATTGGAAAGGGTTTGTGAGACTCTTGTGGTCCTATCCGAGAAGAAAGCAGACTTGAAAACTGCTTGTGCATTAGAGCTTGCTCTCTCTTATGGCTCTTGGAAATGAGACTGCCCCATGAAGAAGCCCAAGCAAGCTTCCTGGAAGATGACAGACACGGTCCTAATCATCCCTGTTGCCCCAGCTGATAGCAGGCAACCACCAGTCAGCAGACAGTGAGTGGCCAGTCAATCCAGCACTGATGAATGAACAACTGAGCTGACTCATGACAGGGGAACCACCTCGTTGATCAGACAATCAGAGGAATGAAAGCGTAAGCAGATACCTAGTCAAGACAGAAACTCTCTCCTGTCAGGTATATACTTGATGATGCAGCATATATAATTTAAAAGGTGCCATGCCAGGCTTTTTTTTTTCTTTTTGATGGGAATCATTTGAGAAAGAATTGATCAGAATCCCTGTGCTTACAGGGCCCAAACCAGAGCAGTACTATAAACAGAAGTGAGGGAAGCCACACATATGCAAGCCCCCCAAGATTCTGATATCAATGAGGATAAGATAAAATTCATAATCTGCCACTACAAAGAGGACATTGACGACAACTGGAAATTATATGTGATCAACTCAAAGTGCACTAAGTTTTACACTTTGAGATTTACAATTTAAGAGTATCGTTGCTCAAGAAAACTTGCAATGTCCTGAAATCTTATAAATCATGTATGAAATGTGATAGAGAGATTCCCAAATTTGACAAACCTGCACAATTTGTGTGTCATTACAAATATGGTATAGGGAGTTCCCTGGTGGCCTAGTGGTTAGGATTTTGGACTTTCACTGCCATGGTCCAGGTTCAATCCCTGGTCAGGGAACTGAGATCCCGCAAGCTGGGCATGGCCAAAAATATATATATGGTATAAAACCAAAATAAACTCTTTTAAGTTATTGAAACAAAACAAAACCAATTTTGATCAACACTGGATTCTCCCCAAGATTACAAAATATCTCTAATGCAATTGTCTTAGGAAGAGCACATTGTCTTATGAAAAGGATATCAAAGAAAGTGGATCCTAAAAAGTAGGAGGAAAAAGTTCCATAGAGGTGTGTCAGACAGGTAATAAGACAAAAATATTGTTCTTTTAGATTTGGGAATATTTGTGATATTTGTCAGCTTTTCAACATTTGTGATTGGTGTGATTTCTTTTCTCATTCTAATTAAATATTCACATTTGTACCTAATTCTGCATGTGTAATCTTGTATTCCTTTTCTTCAAGAGAACTCTCAAAATTGTATAAGCTTCAAGCCACTCCAAAACTAGACCTGGATCTGCCTGGTCCAGATACAAGGATAGTTTGATGGGTATCACTTGATATAGACTCAACAATGTCATCAAGGATTTTCTTTTATTCCATCCCTCTGCTTTGACATCTATGATGTCAGCGTCATCTTTTTTTTTTTTTTTTTTTTTTGCGGTATGCGGGCCTCTCACTGTTGTGGCCTCTCCCGTTGCAGAGCACAGGCCCTGGACGCGCAGGCTCAGTGGCCATGGCTCACGGGCCCAGCCGCTCCGCGGCATGTGGGATCCTCCCTGACCGGGGCACGAACCCATGTCCCCTGCATCGGCAGGCGGACTCTCAACCACTGCGCCACCAGGGAAGCCCTCAGCTTCATCTTAATGCTTGCTTCCTTCATGGTGATGACATGGCTGTAGGAGTTCCAAGCTTCCTCTGTATTCTACTCTATTCAGAAGGAAAGTGACAGCTGACTTTCCACTGTTCTCTCAAAAGAATGAGAAACCTTCTGAAACAGAGGCCCCCATTCATTAGCCTGAATTGGTTACTTGCCCCTTCCTGAATCAAATTGGCTTAGGATTGGATTACCTGAACAACTCAGTGTAGTAAGGTGGATGGAATTATAGCAACGGGGTCAATCCCCTGTCAAAAACTTCTGGCTGGTGCACAGTGAAGGTAAAAATGATGCTGAGGAGATGATACATGTCCAGTGGAGAGAAGACATGAGAAGGGTAAGATGCTTATTCATTTATTCAACAACCATCTCCTTAGAACATACCATGGACTCAATTCTGTGTCAAGTGTCAGATATCAGGATGACAAAGATGAATAAGAAATAGATACTTCCTGGATCCTCTTAATTGAAGCAGACTCTTCATTTAAAAAAATTGGATTTGGGATATCTGATTCTAATACTACTACAAAATGAATTTAGAAACTTCAATAAATTCCACTTTTAAGTCTCCGCTTATTCAATAAACACACAACACATGCCTAACTGCATACTCATCATGGAGTGGGACACAAAATGCAGTTTCTGACATCATGACTTAAAACACTTGTTGAGATTTCTTAAACTAATGAAAATTTTAAAGTAGAAAATGTTTAAATAGCTAAAATAAATAAATATCTGTTCAAGATGGCAACAGAAGAAATGATCCAAGATAGTATGAGAATAGCTTCTGATGATTGGTACAGATGGTAATAAAGCTACAGAAGTTAAAAAAAATTATGTATGGATATATATATATATATATATATTTAAGGAAGCTATTAATTCTTACTGAGAAAGTAGATGACAGGCATTGGCCTAAAGTATATACTTCAATTTTCACTTTCAACCAGGGATTGTTATTAGTGATTACTTCCAAGCTAGGTGATAAATAGGAAGCAGATACAAGCATGCACTTTGACCTGCTGTGTTACTATCAGCACTCAGCTCTCTTGTCGAGATCATACTTCCCCAAGTCAGAGATCAGACAGAAAACACAACAGTTGCTACTTCAGTAGGCTAAGAGGGATTTGCATAGAACACAGTCCGAGTCTAGCATTTCATGACTTCGTCTCTTAGTCTCTAAAGAAGGTAAAGTGGTACAATGGAAAGAACATTAGTCCAGGAGATAGAAGACTTGGTTTCTATTCCCAACTCTGCTAATTTACCTGACACCCTGGGCAAGTCATAATCTTTCTGAGCCTTAGTTTACTCAGAACATAAACCAATTTTCTATTCCGATCATTCCCCTGTTCTATACTTTGTAGGTGCCTTAAAGGGCTGCTTGCCTTGTAGGATCATTTTGCTGGACACTCTGACACTCAGTTCACAAGCCATTTCTCTGTGTAACTGCCATTTCCTCTACTCAGAAGCCCTCTTCCTTGTATTGGTTGGTTTTGCAATTGTTGGTAACTATTTGCCCACTTCCATCAGTCATGCTCCATGCACTGAGAATGGTTTATTCTCCATCCCTAGCTTTGCATTTAGCCTCTGTATTCATTCATTGCACAGATACTCGTTGGGCGGCCAAAAAAAAGATGTAACTGCAAGTGAGGATAGGTTGTGTTATTGAAAACTTAATTTATAGATATGTGTGTGTGCTTAATAAAATTAAATACAGGTTTGTTTTGTTTTGTTTTGATTGAGGTCTGATTAACATATAACATTATATTAGTTTCAGGTATGTAACATAATGAGATGATATTAGTATATATCACAAAATGATCACTACAATAAGTCCAATTAACATCTGTCCCCATACATAGTTAAAAATTTGTTTTTCTTCTTCTGATGAGGGCTTTTAAACATCTACTCTCTTAGCAACTTTCAAACATGCAATACAATATTATTAACTATAGGCATCATATTGTACATTAAATCCCCATGACATGTATTTTATAACTGGAAGTTTGTACCCTCTGACCACCCCCTTTTCACCCATTTTACCCATTCCGCACTTCCTGCTTCAGGCAACCACCAATCTGTTCTCTGTACCTATGAGCTTGTTTGTTTGTTTTATATTCCGCATATAAGTGAGATCATATAGTATTTGTCTTTTGCTGTCTGACTTATTTCACTTAGCATAATACCCTCTAGATTCATCCATGTTGTCGTAAATGGCGAGATTTCATTCTTTTTTTACATCTGAATAGTATTCAATTGTATATATAAACCACATCTTCTTTATCCATTCATCTATCAATGGACACTTAGGTTGCTTCTGTATCTTGGCTGTTGTAAATGCTACAATGAACACTGGAGTGCACCTATCTTTTCAAATTAGTAGTTTTGTTTTCTTCGGACAAATACCCGGAAATGAAATTGCTGGGTCATGAGGAACCTCCATAGTGTTTTCCATAATGGCTGCACCAATTCACGTTCCCACCAATAGGGTGCAAGTGTTCCTTTTTCTCCACATCCTCACCAACACCTGTTATTCCTTGTCTTTTTGATAATAGCCATTCTAACAGGTATGAGGTGATATCTCATTGTGGTTTTGCTTTGCATGTCTTTGACGATTAATGATGTTGTGAGCATTTTTCATATACTTGTTGGTATGTCTTCTTTGGAAAAATGTCTGCTCAGATCCTCTGCCCATTTTTTTACTCATATTGTTTTTGTTTTGTTTTGTTTTGTTGATGTTGAGTTGTATGAGTTCTTTATATATTTTGGATATTAACCCTTATCAGATATATGCTTTGCAAATATTTTCTCTCATTCCATAGGTTGCCTTTTCATTTTATTAATGATTTCCTTTGCTGTGTAGAAGCTTTTCAGTTTGATGTACTCCCACGTGTTTATTTTTGCTTTGTTGCCTTTGCTTTTGAAGTCAGATCCAAAAAATCATCACCAATACTGATGTCAAGGAACTTACTGCTTATGTTTTCTTTTAAGAGTTTTATGTCTTACGTTCAAGTCTGTAAGAGTTAATTTTTGTGTATGGTGTCATATAGTAGTCTACTTTCATTCTTTTGCATGTGGTTGTCCAGTTTTCCCAACACCATTTCTTGAAGAGGCTGTCCTTTCCCCACTGTATATTCTTGGTTCCTTTTTTGTAAATCAATTGACCATATATGCATGGTTTATTTTTGGGTTCTCTATTCTGTTTTATTGATCTATGTGTCTGTTTTTGATACCAGTAATATCTGTTTTGATTACTATAGCTTTGTAATATAGTTTGAAATAAAGTAGCATCATGCCTCCAGGTTTGTTCTCCTTTCTCAAGATTGCTTTAGTTATTCAAGATCTTTTGTGGTACCATACAAATTTTAGGATTGTTGGTTCTATTTCTTTCATCAATGTCATAGTTTTCAGTGTGCAGGTTTTTCATACCCCTGGTTAAATTTATCCCTAGGTATTTTATTCTGTTTTGATGCAATTGTAAATAAAATTGTTTTCTTAATTCCTTTTTCTAATAGTTCATTATTAATGTATAGAAGCAAAACTGATTTTTTATACTGATTTTGTATCCTGCAACTTTACTGAATTCCTTCATTTGTTCCCACAGGTTTTTGGTGTAGTCTTTATGGTTTTTTATATATAATATCAAGTCATTTGCAAATAGTGACAGTTTTACTTCTTCCCTTCCAATTTGAATGCTTTTTATAACTTTTTCCTCCTCAGTGCTGTGGCTCAGATTTCCAACACTATGTTGAATGGAAGTGCAAGGTGGGCATCCTTGTCTTGTTCCTGATCTTAGAGGAAAAGCTTTCAGCTTTTCACTGTTGAGTATGATGTTATCTGTGGGCTTACCATATATGGCCTATATTGTGTTGCCTCTATACGTTGCCTCTATAACCAGTTTGTTGAGAGTTTTTATCATACATCGATGTTGAATTTTGTTAAATGCTTTTTCTGAATATATTGATGATCATTTTTATCCTTCCTTTTATTAATGTGGTGTATCACATTAATTGATTTATGGATACTAGACCATCCTTGCATCCATGGAATAAATTTCATTTGATTATGGTGTATGATCCTTTTAATGTATTGTTGAATTTGGTTTGCTAAAATTTTGTTGAGAATTTTCACATCTATGTTCATCAGGGATATTGGCCTGTATTTTCCTTTTCTTGTGGTGTCCTTGTCTGGTTTTGGTATTAAGGCAATGCTGGTCTCATAAAATGAGTTTGGAAGAGTTCCCTCATCTTCTGTGTTTTGGAAGAGTTTGAGAAGGATTGGTATTAATTCTTCTTTGAATGTTTCGTAGAATTCATCTGTTAAGCTGTCTGGTCCTGGACTTTTGTTTTTTGGGAAGTTTTTGATTACTGATTCAAAATCATCCTAGTTATCAAGCTATTCAGATTTTCTATTTCTTCATGATTCAGTCTTGGAAGGTTGTATGTTTCTAGAAATTTATCCACTTCTTCTAGGTTGTCGAATTTGTTGGTGTATAATTGTTCATAGTAGTCACTTATAATACTTTGTATTTCTTTGTTACCAGTTGTAATGTCTCATATTTCATTTCTGATTTTATTTATTTGAGTCCTCTCTCTTTTTTCTTGATGAGTCTAGCTAAAGGCTTGTCAATTTTGTTTATCTTTTCAAAGAACCAGCTGTTGCTTTCATTAATCTTTTCTATTGTCTTTTCAGTCTCTACAGTAAGTCGCCTATAAATGAACGTGTTTCATTCCAAAGGTGCATTTGTAAGTCCAATTTCTTTGTAAGTCCAACAAAATTAGCCTAGGTACCCAACTAAGATAACTGGCTATATAGTACTGTACTGTAATAGGTTTATCATACTTTTCACACAAATAATACATAAAAAACAAACAAAAAAATAAAGAAAATATTTTTAATCTTACAGTACAGTACATTGAAAAGTACAGTGGTACAGTACAGGAGCTGGCATACAGGGGTTGGCATTTGAGTGAACAGGCAAGAAGACTTACTGACTAAAAGAGGGAGAGGACTTGGGAGATGGTAGAGCTGAAGGATTGTCAGCAATGGGAGATGGAAGGCAAGCTGCAATTTCACTCACACCTAAAGTTGATGGCACAGGTTCTGGTTCCTTGCTGGATTCAATTCTGTTTACCTTCTTGAAAAAATGATCCAGTGATGTCTGGGTAGTAGCTCTTTTTTTCCCATCATAGATGACACGGTAGCACTGGATTGCATTCTGAATGGCTGCTGCAACCTTTGTGTACCATTCCACATTCAGGTACTGGGCCTCAAAGACTAACAGTGCCTCCTCAAATAAAGAAAATTCCCTTGCCATTTCCTGTGTCGTGACTCTCTTCGGTTCTTCAGTTACTTCTTCTTCTTCTTCACTCTCTTTGTCCTTTCTCTGGGCCTCCAATTCCATCAGGTCTTCATTAGTAAGCTCCTCATGTTACACAGCATGGAGTTCAATAAAGCCATCCTCTTGCAGACCTAGTCCCAGCTTCTTGCTGAGGGTCACTAAGTTGCTGAAGACCTCTTTGGACTCTTCATCCACCTTCTCAAATCCACAAAAATTGTGAACAAACTTCAGGAAAAGTTTCTTCCAAACCCCATTCATGGTGATGGCTGTAACCTCACTCCAAGCAGAATCAATGTTTTTATGGCCTTGTAGATATTACAGTCCTTCCAAAATAGTCACAAGGCTGTTCCTGATTTGTCACTCGCCTTTACTGCCTGACAAAAAGTGTGATGTAAATAATATTTCTTGGAGGACCTTCAAGATGGTGGAGGAGTAAGATGTGGAGATCACCTTCTTCCCCCAAAATATTTCAAAAATACATCTACAAGTGGAACAACTCCTACAGAACACTTACTGAAAGTTGGCAGAAGACCTCAGACTTCCCAAAAGCTTTGCTTTTACCATCTGTCCTAGGGTTCTTTCTGTCCACTTCTTTGTTTTGTTTTGTTTTCCAGTACAGTTTTTACTGCTTGTTATAATAGGTGGATTTGTTTATTGGTTTGGTTGCTCTCTTCTCTCTTTCTTTTCCTTTATTTTTTATTACTTTTAATTTTTTAATAATGTTTTTTATTTTAATAACTTTATTTTATTTATTTATTTTTCTTTCTTTTTAATTTTTCTCTCTTTTCTTCTGAGCCATGTGGTTAACAGGGTTTTGGTATTCTGGCCGGGTGTCAGGCCTGAACCTCTTAGGTGGGAGACCTGAATTCAGGACATTGGACCACCAGAGACCTCCCGGCCCCTGTAATATCAAATGGCAAAAGGTCTCCCAGAGATCTCCCTCTAAATGCTGAGACCCAGCTCCACTCAACGACCACCAAGCTACAGTGCTGGACACCTCATACCAAACAACTAGCAACAGGAACACAACCCCACCCATTAGCAGAGAGGTGCCAAAAATCATAATAAGTTCACAGACACCCCAAAACACACCACAGGACACAGTCTTGCTCACCAGAAAGACAAGATACAGCATCATCCACCAGAACACAGGCACCAGTTCCCTCCAGGGGGAAGACTACACAATGCACTGAACCAACCTTACCCACTGGGGGCAGACACCAAAAATAACAGGAACTATGAACAGCAGCCTGGGAAACTAAGACCCCAAACATAGTAACTTAAGCAAAATGAGAAGACAGAGAAATACACAGCAGATGAAGGAGTAAGGTAAAAATCCGCCAGACTAAACAAGTGATGAGGAAATAGGCAGTCTACCTGAAAAAGAATTCAGAGTAATGATAGCAAAGATGATCCAAAATTTTGGAAATAGAATGGAGAAAATACAAGAAACATTTAACAAGGACCTAGAAGAACTAAAGAGCAAACAAACAATGATGAACAACACAATAAATGAAATTAAAAATCCTCTAGAAGGAATATAGCAGAATAACTGAGGCAGAAGAACGGATAAGTGACCTGGAAGATAAAATAGTGGGAATAACTACCACAGAGCAGAATAAAGAAAAAGGAATGTGAAGAATTGAGGACAGTCTCAGAGACCTCTGGGACAACGTTCAATGCACCAACATTTGAATTATAGGGGTCCCCAAAGAAGAAGAGAAAAAGAAAGGGTCAGAGAAAATATTTGAAGAGATTATAGTTGAAAACTTCCCTAAGGAGAGGAAATAGTCAAACAACTCCAGGAAGTGCAGAGAGTCCCAGCCAGGACAAATCCAAGGAGAAACACACCAAGACACATATTAATCAAACTATCAAAAATTAAATACAGAGAATAAATATTAAAAGGAGCAAGGGAAAGCAACAAATAACACACAAGGGAATCACCATAAGGTTAACAGCTGATTTCTCAGCAGAAACTCTGCAAGGCAAAAGGGAGTGGCAGAACAAATTTAAAGTGATGAAAGGGAAAAACCTACAACCAAGATTACCCTACCCAGCAAGGATCTCATTCAGATTTGATGGAGATATTAAAATCTTTACAGACAAGCAAAAGCTAAGAGAATCCGGCACCACCAAACCAGCTTTACAACAAATGCTAAAGGCAGGAAACACAAGAGAAGGAAAAGACCTACAATAACAAACCCAAAACAATTAAGAAAATGGTAATAGGAACATACATATTGATAATTACCTTAAATGTAAATGGATTAATCATCCAACCAAAAGACATAGACTGGCTGAATGGATACAAAAACAAGACCCATATATATGCTGTCTACAAGAAACCCACTTCAGACCTAGGAACATATACAGACTGAAAGTGAGGGGATGGAAAAAGATATTCCATGCAAATGGAAATCAAAAGAAAGCTGGAGTAGCAATTCTCATATCAGACAAAATAGACTTTAAAATAAAGACTGTTACAAGAGACAAAGAAGGACACTACATAAAGATCAAGGGATCAATTCAAGAAGAAGATATAACAATTGTAAATACTTATGCACCCAACATAGGAGCACCTCAATACATAGGGCAAATGCTAACAGCCATGAAAGCAGAAATCGACAGTAACACAACAATAGTAGAGGACTTTAACACCCCACTTTCACCAGTGAACAGAGCAGGCAAAATGAAAATAAATAAGGAAACACAATCTTTAAATGATAAATTAAACAAGATGGACTAAATTGATGTTTATAGGACATTCCATTCAAAAACAACAGAATACACTTCCTTCTTAAGTGCTCATGGAACATTCTCCAGGATAGATCATAACTTGGGTCACAAATCAAGCCTTGGTAAGTCTAAGAAAATTGAAATCATATCAAGTATCTTTTCTGACCACAATGCTATAAGACTAGGTATCAATTACAGGAAAAAATCTGTAAAAAGTACAAACACATGGAGGCTAAACAATACACTACTAAATAATCAAGAGATCACTGAAGAAATCAAAGAGGAAATCAAAAAATACCTAGAAACAAATGACAATGAAAACATGACAACCCAAAACCTACAGGATGCAGCATAGGCAGTTCTAAAAGAGAAATTTATAGCAACCCAATCCTACCTCAAGAAACAAGAAAAATCTCAAATAAACAACCTAAACCTACACCTAAAGCAATTAGAGACAGAAGAACAAAAAAACCCCAAAGTTAGCAGAAGGAAAGAAATCATAAAGTTCAGATCAGAAATAAATGAAAAAGAAATGAAGGAAACGATAGCAAAGATCAATAAAACTAAAAGGTGGTTCTTTGAGAAGATAAACAAAATTGGTAAACCTTTAGCCAGACTCATCAAGAAAAAAGGGAGAAGACTCAAATCAATAGAATTAGAAAGGAAAAAGGAGAAGTAACAACTGACACTGCAGAAATACAAAGGATCATGGGAGATTACTACAAGCAACTATATGCCAATAAACTGGGCAACCTGGAAGAAATGGACAAATTCTTAGAAAAGCACAACCTTCCGAGACCGAACCAGGAAGAAATAGAAAATATAAACAGACCAATCACAAGCACCAAAATTGAAACTGTGATTAAAAATCTCCCAACAAACAAAAGCCCAAGACCAGAGGGCTTCACAGGCGAATTCTATCAAACATTTAGAGAAGATCTAACACCTATTCTTCTCAAACTCTTCCAAAATATAGCACAGGGACGAACACACCCAAACTCATTTTATGAGGCCACCATCACCCTGATACCAAAAGCAGACAAAGATGTCACAAAAAAAGAAAACTGCAGGCCAATATCACTGATGAACATAGATGCAAAAATCCTCAATGAAATGCTAGCAAACAGAATCCAACAGCACATTAAAAGGATCATACACCATGATCAACTGGCGTTTATCCCAGGATAAAGTATTGTTCAATATACACAAATCAGTCAATGTGATAAACAATATAAACAAATTGGAGAAAAAACATATGATCATCTCAATAGATGCAGAAAAAGCTTCTGACAAAATTCAACACACATTTATTATAAAAACCCTCCAGAAAGAAGGCATAGAAGGAACTTTCCTCAACATAATAAAGGCCATATATGACAAACCCACAGCCAACATCATTATCAATTGTGAAAAACTGAAACCATTTCCACTAAGATCAGGAAAAAGACAACGTTGCCCACTCTCACCACTGTTATTCAACATATTTTTGGAAGTTTTAGCCACAACAATCAGAGAATAAAAAGAAATAAAGGAATCCTAATTGGAAAAGAAGAAGTAAAACTGTCTCTGTTTTCAGATGACATGATACTACACATAGAGAATCCTAAAGATGCCACCAGAAAACTACTAGAGCTAATCAATGAATGTGCTAAAGTTGCAGGATATAAAATTAATGCACAGAAATCTCTTGCATTTCTATACACTAATGATGAAAAATCTGGAAGAGAAATTAAGGAAACATTCCCATTTACCACTGCAATAAAAAGAATAAAATACCTAGGAATAAACCTACTAACCTACTAGGGAGACAAAACACCTGTATGCAGAAAACTATAAGACACTGATGAAAGAAATTAAAGATGATACAAATAGATGGAGAGATATACCATGTTCTTGGATTGGAAGCATCAACATTGTGGAAATGACTATACTACCCAAAGCAATCTACAGATTCAATGCAATCCCTATCAAACTACCAGTGGCATTTTTCACACAGTTCGAACAAAAAATCTCACAATTTGTATGGAAACACAAAAGACCCTGAATAGCCAAAGCAATCTTGAGAAAGAAAAACGGAAAGCCCAGAGATAAACACATGTACATATGGTCACCTTGTCTTTGATAAAGGAGGCAAGAATATACAATGGAGAAAAGACAGCCTCTTCAATAAGTGGTGCTGGGAAAACTGGACAGCTACATGTAAAAGAATGAAATTAGAACACTCCCTAACACCATACACAAGAAAAAACTCAAAGTGGATTAAAGACATAAATGTAAGGCCAGACACTATAAACCTCTTCGAGGAAAACATAGGCAGAACACTCTATTACATAAATCACAGCAAGATCCTTTTTGACCCACCTCCTAGAGAAAGGGAAATAAAAGCAAAAATAAACAAATTGGACCTAATGAAACTTCAAAGCTTTTGCACAGCAAAGGAAAGCATAAACAAGACCAAAAGACAATGCTCAGAATGGGAGACAATATTTGCAAATGAAGCAACTGACGAAGGATTAATCTCCAAAATATACAAGCAGCTCATGCAGCTCACTATCGAAAAAACAAGCAACCCAACCCCAAAATGGGCAGAAGACCTAAATAGACATTTCTCCAAAGAAGATATACAGATTGCCAATAAACACATGAAAGGATGCTCAATGTCACTAATCATTAGAGAAATGCAAATGAAAACTACAATGAGGTATCACCTCACACCAGTCAGAATGGCCATCATCAAAAAATCTACAAACAAAAAATGCTGGAGAGGGTGTGTAGAAAAGGGAACCCTCTTGCACTGTTGGTGGGAATGTAAATTGATAAAGCCACTATGGAGAATAGTATGGAGGTTCCTTAAAAAACTAAAACTAGAACTACCATACGACCCAGCAATCCCACTACTGGGCATATACCCTGAGGAAACCATAATTCAATAACAGTCATGTACCACAACATTCACCGCAGTCCTATTTACACTAGCCAGTACATGGAAGAAACCTAAGTGTCCATCGACAGATGAATGGATAAAGAAGACGTGGCACATATATACAATGGAATATTACTAAGCCATAAAATGAAACGAAATTGAATTATTTGTAGTAAGGTGGATGGACCTAGAGTCTGTCATACAGAGTGAAGTAAGTCAGAAAGAGAAAAACAAATACTGAATGCGAACACATATATATGGAATCTTAAAAAAGAAAAAAAATTGTTCTGAAGAACCTAGGGGCAGGACAGGAATAAAGATGCAGACGTAGAGAGTGAACTTAAGAACATGGGAAGGGGGAAGGGTAAGCTGGGACGAAGTGAGAGAGTGTCATGGACATATATACAGTATCAAATGTAAAATAGATAGCTAGTGGGAAGCAGCCTCATAGCACAGAGGTCAGCTCGGTGCTTTGTGACCACCTAGAGGGATGGGATAGGGAGGGTGGGAGGGTGACACAAGAGGTAGGAGATATGGGGATATTTAGACACATATATCTGATTCACTTTGTCATACAGCAGAAACTAACACACCATTGTGAAGCAATTATACTCCAATAAAGATGTTAAAAAAATAATATTTCTTCAAAGTCGCTATAACTCCCTAGTCCATAGGTTGCATGAGCGATGTAGTTTTGGTGACAGATGCACCATTTTGGTGTTGGGATGAAAGTCGTCCATGAATGGGGGTGGCCTGGAGTACTGTCGAACAGCAAAAGAATGTTGAATGGGATGTCCCTCTCCAAGCAATATTTCTCTACCTCCGGGATAAAGTGGTGGAAAAAACAGTCCTGGAAAATGGCCTGTGTAACCCAGGCTTTGGGGTTACTTTCAGGAAAAGAGCTCTTGACTATGTTTCTAAGGGCTCTTGGGTTCTCTGAATGATAAACTGAGGCTTCAGCTTCATATCGCCAGAAGCATTGCCACCAAACTACAGAGTTAGCCTATCCTTTGCTGCTTTATAGGCTGGCATCAAGTTCTCCTCCTTACTGATATAACTTTGGTCTGGCATCCTCCTCCAGTACAGTCCTGTCTCATCCACAGTAAAAACCTGCTCGGGTAAATACGTGCCTTCATCAATAATTTCTCAAAGTGTTTCACGAAATTCCCAGGCAGCTACTGTATCTGCACTCACTGCCTCGCCACTTACTTTTACGTTGTGAAGGTTGGCTCTAGCCTGGAACCAATGAAACCAGCCACGGATGGCATTAAAAGATGCGCCCTCTGATTTTTCACCATGTTTCTTATTTAAGTCTTCATAAAGCCTTTTAGCTTTCTCTTGAGTCAGCATTAAGCTGAGCAGGTCTTGATGCTGATGCTGATCCTCATCCTGATCCAAAACCTGAGAAATTTCTCCATCTCCTCCATCACTTTTCCAGGCTTCTTCAATATTATTGTCTACATCATTGGCACAGGAGACTTCACATGTTCCACGATCTTTGTCCTTGTTCTTTAGAATCGTGCCAATGGTTGAAAGATTCACTTTATAAGAACAAGCGATGTCTACCATCTTTTCACCTTGCTCCACTCTCTCAGTTATATTCACTTTTCTTTCAATTGTTATCGCTTGGCGCTTCTTAGCAGTACCAGCTACATCACTGCTGCATTTACGCTTGCTTCTGGACATCTGGGCTTGAAATAAAGATACTGTACTACAGTACTGTGTAAAGTACACAAAAACACAACCATTTGTAGAGGATGAACACACATGACAATGTACACCAGACACTCAAACTAACTTACATGATTGTACATGCAAACACATGTTTACATCTTTGAAAGTTTGCACCTTGCAGGTTCGTATATAGGGGACTTCTTGTATTTCATTTATTTCTGATCTGATTTTTGTTATTTCCTTCCTTCCTCTAACTTTGGACTTCATTTGTTCTTCTTTTTCTAGTTCCTTGGGTATAAAGTTAGGTTGTTCAGAGAACTTTCTTATTTCTTGATGTAGGTGTTTATTGCTGTGAACTTCCCTCTTAGAACTGCTTTTGCTGCATCCCATGAACTTTGGTATGTTGTCCTTCCATTTTCATTTGTCCCAAGGTAATTTTAAATTTCTCTTTTGATTTCTTTATTGACCCATTGGTTATTCAGTAGCATGCTGTTTAATCGCCACATATTTGTGAATTTTCTAGTTTTCTTCTTGTAGTTGATTTCTAGTTTCATATTATAGTGATAAGAAAAGATGCTTCATATGATTTCAGTCTACATAAATTTGTTAAGACTTGTTTTGAGGCCAAAATATGATCTCCTGAATGTTCCATGCACATGAGAAAAATGTTTATTCTGTTGCTTTTGGATGGAATGTTCTGTACATATCTGTTAAGTTCATATGATCTAGTGAGTTGTTTAAGGCTGATGTTTCCTATTGCTATTCCTTCTAGATGATGTATCTATTGATATGAGTGAGATATTAAAGTTCCCTACTATTATTCTATTGCTATCTATTTCTCCCTTTAGGTTTGTTAATATTTGCTTTATATATTTAGAGCTGCCATATTGGGTGCAAAAATATTTACAAATGTTACATCCTCTTATTGAATTGATCCCTTTACGATTATGTAATGCTCTTTTTTCTTTTTTTTTTTAACATCTTTATTGGAGTATAATTGCTTTACAATGGTATGTTAGCTTCAGCTTCACAACAAAATGAATCAGTTATATACATACATATATTCCCATATCTCTTCCCGCTTGAGTCTCCCTCCCTCCCACCCTCCCTATCCCACCCCTCCAGGCGGTCACAAAGCACCGAGCTGATCTCCCTGTGCTATGCGGCTGCTTCCCACTAGCTATCTACCTTACGTTTGGTAGTGTATATATGTCCATGCCTCTCTCTCGCTTTGTCACCGTTTAGCCTTCCCCCTCCCCATAACCTCAAGTCCATTTTCTAGTAAGTCTGTGTCTTTATTCCTGTTTCACCCCTAGGTTTTTCATGACTTTTTTTTTTAAATTCCATATATATGTGTTAGCATACGGTATTTGTCTCTCTCTTTCTGACTTACTTCACTCTGTATGACAGACTCTAGGTCTATCCACCTCATTACAAATAGCTCAATTTCGTCTCTTTTTATGGCTGAGTAATATTCCATTGTATATATGTGCCACATCTTCTTTATCCATTCATCCGATGATGGACACTTAGGTTGTTTCCATCTCCGGGCTATTGTAAATAGAGCTGCAATGAACATTTTGGTACATGACTCTTTTTGAATTATGGTTTTCTCAGGGTATATGCCCAGTAGTGGGATTGCTGGGTCATATGGTAGTTCTATTTGTAGCTTTTTAAGGAACCTCCATACTGTTCTCCACAGTGGCTGTATCAATTTACATTCCCACCAACAGTGTAAGAGGGTTCCCTTTTCTCCACACCCTCTCCAGCATTTATTGTTTCTAGATTTTTTGATGATGGCCATTCTGACTGGTGTGAGATGATATCTCATTGTAGTTTTGATTTGCATTTCTCTCATGATTAGTGATGTTGAGCATTCTTTCATGTGTTTGTTGGCACTCTGTATATCTTCTTTGGAGAAATGTCTATTTAGGTCTTCTGCCCATTTTTGGATTGGATTGTTTGTTTTTTTGTTATTAAGCTGCATGAGCTGCTTATAAATTTTGGAGATCAATCCTTTGTCAGTTGCTTCATTTGCAAATATTTTTTCCCATTCTGAGGGTTGTCTTTTGGTCTTCTTTATGGTTTCCTTTGCTGCGCAAAAGCTTTTAAGTTTCATTAGGTCCCATTTGTTTACTCTTGTTTTTATTTCCATTTCTCTAGGAGGTGGGTCAAAAAGGACCTTGCTGTGATTTATGTCATAGAGTGTTCTGCCTATGTTTTCCTCTAAGACTTTGATAGTTTCTGGCCTTACATTTAGGTCTTTAATCCATTTTGAGCTTATTTTTGTGTATGGTGTTAGGGAGTGATCTAATTTCATACCCTTACATGTAGCTGTCCAGTTTTCCCAGCACCACTTATTGAATAGGCTGTCCTTTCTCCACTGTACATTTCTGCCTCCTTTGTCAAAGATAAGGTGACCATATGTGCATGGGTTTATCTCTGGGCTTTCTATCCTGTTCCATTGATCTATCTTTCTGTTTTTGTGCCAGTACCATACCGTCTTGATAACTGTAGCTTTGTAGTATAGTCTGAAGTCTGGGAGCCTGATTCCTCCAGTTCCTTCTTTCGTTCTCAAAATTGCTTTGGCTATTCGGGGTCTTTTGTGTTTCCATACAAATTGCAAAATTTTTTGTTCTAGTTCTGTGAAAAATGCCAGTGGTAGTTTGATAGGGATTGCATTGAATCTATAGATTGCTTTCGGTAGTAGAGTCATTTTCACAATGTTGATTCTTCCAATCCAAGAACATGGTATATCTCTCCATCTATTTGTATCATCTTTAATTTCTTTCATCAGTGTCTTATAATTTTCTGCATGCAGATCTTTTGTCTCCTTAGGTAGGTTTATTCCTAGATATTTTATTCTTTTTGTTGCAATGGTAAATGGGAGTGTTTTCTTGATTTCACTTTCAGATTTTTCATCATTAGTATATAGGAATGCCAGAGATTTCTGTGCATTAATTTTGTATCCTGCCACTTTACCAAATTCATTGATTAGCTCTAGTAGTTTTCTGGTAGCATCTTTAGGGTTCTCTATGTATAGGATCATGTCATCTGCAAACAGTGACAGCTTTACTTCTTCTTTTCCGATTTGGATTCCTTTTATTTCCTTTTCTTCTCTGATCGCTGTGGCTAAAACTTCCAAAACTATGTTGAATAAGAGTGGTGAGAGTGGGCAACCTTGTCTTGTTCCTGATCTTAGTGGAAATGCTTTCAGTTTTTCACCATTGAGGATGATGTTTGCTGTGGGCTTGTCATATATGGCCTTTATTATGTTGAGGAAAGTTCCCTCTATGCCTACTTTCTGCAGGGTTTTTATCATAAATGGGTGTTGAATTTTGTCAAAAACTTTCTCTGCATCTATTGAGATGATCATATGGTTTTTCTCCTTCAGTTTGTTAATATGGTTTATCACATTGATAGATTTGCGTATATTGAAGAATCCTTGCATTCCTGGAATAAACCCCACTTGATCATGGTGTATGATCCTTTTAATGTGCTGTTGGATTCTGTTTGCTAGTATTTTGTTGAGGATTTTTGCATCTATGTTCATCAGTGATATTGGCCTGTAGTTTTCTTTCTTTGTGACATCCTTGTCTGGTTTTGGTATCAAGGTGATGGTGGCCTCGTAGAAGGAGTTTGGGAGTGTTCCTCCCTCTGCTATATTTTGGAAGAGTTTGAGAAGGATAGGTGTTAGCTCTTCTCTAAATGTTTGATAGAATTTGCCTGTGAAGCCATCTGGTCCTGGGCTTTTCTTTGTTGGAAGATTTTTAATCACAGTTTCAATTTCAGTGCTTGTGATTGGTCTGTTCATATTTTCTATTTCTTCCTGATTCAGTCTTGGCAGGTTGTGCATTTCCAAGAATTTGTCCATTTCTTCCAGATTGTCCATTTTATTGGCGTAGAGTTGCTTGTAGTAATCTCTCATGATCTCTTTTATTTCTGCAGTGTCAGTTGTTACCTCTCCTTTTTCATTTCTAATTCTATTGATTTGAGTCTTCTCCCTTTTTTTCTTGATGAGTCTGGCTAGTGGTTTATCTATTTTGTTTATCTTCTCAAAGAACCAGCTTTTAGTTTTATTGATCTTTGCTATTGTTTCCTTCATTTCTTTTTCATTTATTTCTGATCTGATTTTTATGATTTCTTTCCTTCTGCTAGCTTTGGGGTTTTTTTGTTCTTCTTTCTCTAATTGCTTGAGGTGCAAGGTTAGGTTGTTTATTCGAGATGTTTCCTGCTTCTTAAGGTGGGCTTGTATTGCTATAAACTTCCCCCTTAGAACTGCTTTTGCTGCATCCCACAGGTTTTGGGTCGTTGTGTCTCCATTGTCGTTTGTTTCTAGGTATTTTTTGATTTCCTCTTTGATTTCTTCAGTGGTCACTTCATTATTAAGTAGTGTATTGTTTAGCCTCCATGTGTTTGTATTTTTTACTGATCTTTTCCTGTAATTGATATCTAGTCTCATGGCGTTGTGGTCAGAAAAGATACTTGATACAATTTCAATTTTCTTAAATTTACCAAGGCTTGATTTGTGACCCAAGATATGATCTATCCTGGAGAATGTTCCATGAGCACTTGAGAAAAATGTGTATTCTGTTGTTTTTGGATGGAATGTCCTATAAATATCAATTAACTCCATCTCGTTTAATGTATCATTTAAAGCTTGTGTTTCCTTATTTATTTTCATTTTGGATGATCTGTCCATTGGTGAAAGTGGGGTGTTAAAGTCCCCTACTATGAATGTGTTACTGTCGATTTCCCCTTTTATGGTTGTCAGTATTTGCCTTATGTATTGAGGTGCACCTAAGTTGGGTGCATAAATATTTACAATTGTTATATCTTCCTCTTGGATCGATCCCTTGATCATTATGTAGTGTCCTTCTTTGTCTCTTCTAATAGTCTTTGTTTTAAAGTCTATTTTGTCTGATATGAGAATTGCTACTCCAGCTTTCTTTTGGTTTCCATTTGCATGAAATACCTTTTTCCATCCCCTTACTTTCAGTCTGTATGTGTCTCTAGGTCTGAAGTGGGTCTCTTGTAGACAGCAAATATATGGGTCTTGTTTTTGTATCCATTCAGCCAATCTGTGTCTTTTGGTGGGAGCATTTAGTCCATTTACATTTAAGGTAATTATCGATATGTGTGTTCCTATTCCCATTTTCTTAATTGTTTTGGGTTCATTATTGTAGGTCCTTTCCTTCTTTTGTGTTTCTTGCCTAGAGAAGTTCCTTTAGCAGTTGTTGTAGAGCTGGTTTGGTGGTGCTGAACTCTCTCAGCTTTTGCTTGTCTGTAAAGGTTTTAATTTCTCCATCAAATCTGAATGAGATCCTTGCTGGGTAAAGTAATCTTGGTTGCAGGTTTTTCTCCTTCAACACTTTCAATATGTCCTGCCACTCCCTTCTGGCTTGCAGAGTTTCTGCTGAAAGATCAGCTGTTAACCTTATGGGGATTCCCTTGTGTGTTATTTGTTGTTTTTCCCTTGCTGCTTTTAATATGTTTTCTTTGTATTTAATTTTTGACAGTTTGATTAATATGTGTCTTGGCGTATTTCTCCTTGGATTTATCCTGTATGGGACTCTCTGTGCTTCCTGGACTTGATTAACTATTTCTTTTCCCATATTAGGGAAGTTTTCAACTATAATCTCTTCAAATATTTTCTCAGTCCCTTTCTTTTTCTCTTCTTCTTCTGGAACCCCTATAATTCGAATGTTGGTGCGTTTAATGTTGTCCCAGAGGTCTCTGAGACTGTCCTCAGTTCTTTTCATTCTTTTTTCTTTTTTCTGCTCTGCAGTAGTTATTTCCACTATTTTATCTTCCAGGTCACTTATCCGTTCTTCTGCCTCAGTTATTCTGCTATTGATGCCATCTAGAGTACTTTTAATTTCATTTATTGTGTTGTTCATCATTGCTTGTTTCATCTTTAGTTCTTCTAGGTCCTTGTTAACTGATTCTTGCAATTTGTCCATTCTATTGTCCATTCTATCTCCAAGATTTCGGATCAACCTTACTATCATTATTCTGAATTCTTTTTCAGGTAGACTGCCTATTTCCTCTTCATTTGTTAGGTCTGGTGGGTTTTTATCTTGCTCCTTCATCTGCTGTGTGTTTTTCTGTCTTTTCATTTTGCTTATCTTACTGTGTTTGGGGTCTCCTATTTTGCAGGCTGAAGGTTCGTAGTTCCTGTTGTTTTTTGTGTCTGTCCCCAGTGGCTAAGGTTGGTTCAGTGGGTTGTGTAGGCTTCCTGGTGGAGGGTACTAGTGCCTGTGTTCTGGTGTATGAGGCTGGATCTTGTCTTTCTGGTGGGCAGGTCCACGTCTGGTGGTGTGTTTTGGGGTGTCTGTAGACTTACTATGATTTTGGGCAGCCTCTCTGCTAATGGGTGGGGTTGTGTTCCTGTCTTGCTAGTTGTTTGGCATAGGATGTCCAGCACTGTAGCTTGCTGGTCGTTGAGTGAAGCTGGGTGCTGGTGTTGAGATGGAGATCTCTCGGAGATTTTTGCTGTTTGATATTACGTGCAGCTGGGAGGCCTCTTGTGGACCAGTGTCCTGAAGTTGGCTCTCCCACCTCAGAGGCACAGCACTGACTCCTGGCTGCAGCACCAAGAGCCTTTCATCCACAGGGCTCCTTAATTTGGGATGATTCGTTGTCTATTCAGGTATTCCACAGATGCAGGGTATATCAAGTTGATTGTGGAGCTTTAATCCGCTGCTTCTGAGGCTGCTGGGAGAGATTTCCCTTTCTCTTCTTTGTTCTGACAGTTCCCAGGGGCTCAGCTTTGGATTTGGCCCCGCCTGTGCGTGTAGGTCGCTGGAGGGCGTCTGTTCTTTGCTCAGATAGGACGGGGTTAAAGGAGCCGCTGATTCGGAGGCTCTGGCTCACCCAGGCCGGGGGGTAGGGAGGGTCACGGAGTGCGGGGCGGGGCGGGCCTGCAGCGGCAGAGGCCGGCGTGACGCTGCAGCCTGAGGGCGCCGTGCGCTCTCCCGGGGGAGCCGTCCCTGGATCCCGGGACCCTGGCAGTGGCGGGCTGCACAGGCTCCCCGGAAGGGCGTGTGGCTAGTGACCTGTGCTCGCACACAGGCCTCCTGGCGGCAGCAGCAGCGGCCTCAGCGTCCCATGTCCGTCTCTGGGCTCCGCAATCTTAGCCGCAGCTCGCGCCCGTCCCTGGAGCCCTCTCAAGCAGCACTCTTAATCCCCTCTCCTCATGCACCAGGAAACAAAGAGGGACGTAAAAGTCTCTTGCCTCTTCGGCAGGTCCAGACCCCTCCCCGGACTCTCTCCCGGCCAGCCGCGGCGCACCAACGCCCTGCAGGCTGTGTTCATGCCGCCAACCTCAGTCCTCTCCCGGCGCTCCGACTAAAGCCGGAGCCTCAGCTCCCAGTCCCGCCCGCCCTGGCGGGCGAGCAGACAAGCCTCTCGGCTGGTGAGTGCCGGTCGGCCCGATCCTCTGCGCTGGAATCTGTCCGCTTTGCCCTCCGCACCCCTGTTGCTGTGTTCTCCTCCGCGGCTCCCAAGCTCCCCCACTCCGCCTCTCGAAGTCTCCACCCGCGAAGGGGCTTCCTAGTGTGTGGACACTTTTCCTCCTTCACAGCTCTCTCCCGCTGGTGCAGGACCCGTCCCTATCCTTTTGTCTCTGTTTAGTTTTTTCTTTTGCCCTAACCAGGTACGTGGGAGGTTCCTTGCCTTTTGGGAGGTCTGAGGTCTTCTGCCAGCGTTCAGTAGGTGCTCCGTAGGAGTTGTTCCACGCGTAGATGTACTTCTGGTGTATCTGTGGAGAGGAAGGTGATCTCCACGTCTTACTCTTCCGCCATCTTCCCTAGGTCTCTTTTTTCTTATTACAGTCTTTGTTTTAAAGTCTATTTTGGGACTTATCTGGTGGCGCAGTGGTTAAGAATCCACCTGCCAATGCAGGGGACACAGGTTTTAGCTCTGGTCTGGGAAGATCCAACATGCCACAGAGCAACTAAGCCCATGCACCGCAACTACTGAGCGGGCTCCCTAGAGCCTGTAAACCACAGCTACTGAGCCCGTGTGCCACAGCTACTGAAGCCCATGTGCCTAGAGCCCATGCTCCGCAACAAGAGAAGCCACCGCAATGAGAAGCCCGCACACCACAATGAAGAGTAGCTCCCCACTCACCACAGCTAGAGAAAGCCCACGCACAGCAATGAAGACCCAATAAAGCCAAAAATAAATAAACAAATAAATTTATTTAAAAATAGATAAATAGATTTATTTAAAAATAAATAGATTTATTTAAAAATAAATAAATAGATTTGTTTAAAAATAAATAAATAGGGGCTTCCCTGGTGGCACAGTGGTTAAGAATCCACCTGCCAATGCAGGGGACACGGGTTCGAGCCCTGGTCCAGGAAGATCCCACATGCCACGGAGCAACTAAGCCCATGCACCACAACTACTGAGCCTGTGCTCTAGAGCCCATGAGCCACAACTACTGAGCCCACAAGCTGCAACTACTGAAGCCCACAAGCCTAGAGCCCATGCTCCACAAACAAGAGAAGCCACCACAATGAGGAGCCCATGCACCGCAACGAAGACGCAATGCAGCCAAAAATAAATAAATAAATAAAATTTAAATAAATGAATAGACTTATTTGAAATAAATAAATAATAAATTTATTTTAAAATATATAAATAAATGTATTTTAAAATAAATAAATAAAGTCTATTTTGTCTGATATGAGTATAACTACCCTAGCTTACTTTTGGTTTCCATTTGCATGGAACATCTTTTTCCATCCCTTCACTTTTAGTCAGTGTGTCTTCAAATACTGTTTTATTTCCAAATAACACTTAAATTGAAGACCGTGAAAATGAAGGTTCAGGTTTAGAGTTAATCAGAAATAGTTAAATCTTCATGCTCACAAAGGTGAAATTACTAAGAGAAATTTCAAGACTCAGTATAGGCAACTGCTAAGCACTATCTTACTTACCCTCTGCTTACTTACTCACACTTCATGGAAGCCATATTTGATCACTTGTAAGGGATCCTGGTCTGTGCCCCACCTCCACTCCAGGCCTAGCCAGATGCCTGATGTACCCTCTTTCTCTCTCTCCTTGCCCATCTCCAGGCCCACCAGTTCTTCAAAGTCCCTTCTCCAAGGAAATCTGGTCTTTTTCCTGCTGGCTCTGAAAAATTAAATTAAATGTATTTGAAATCTTCATATTGATATCCTCTGAAATACAAGGTGTCAAAAATATATTGCATGATAACCATCCTGGAAAAAAGATACCTGAATACATATTTCAGTTCCCTGTAGTACAAATTAACATTAAGAACTCAAAAATTGGGAAATTGCGGCTTCCCTGGTGGCACAGTGGTTGAGAGTTCGCCTGCCGATGCAGGGGACATGGGTTCGTGCCCCGGTCTGGGAAGATCCCACATGCCGCGGAGTGGCTGGGCCCGTGAGCCATGGCCGCTGAATCTGCGCGTCCAGAGCCTGTGCTCCGAAACGGCAGAGGCCACAACAGTGAGAGGCCCACGTACCGCAAAAAAAAAAAAAAATTGGGAAATTGCTTTACAAAAGACAAGCATGGGGTGCTGCTACTAGGGATCTGTTGTAAATTATAAAAAATAAAATTTAAGTATGTTTATAAAACAATACAATCTTAAAAAAATTAATGAAATATTGTATAATTTAGAAATAAAATAATATTGTAAAATTTTTTTAAATAATAAATAAAATTTAATTTAATTTAAATCCTCCAATTGAGTTTCTACCTAAAAATCTACTAAATTTCTTGACTAGTTAATATTTTCTATATTCAATATAAGGCATACCTCATTTTATAGCACTTTTCAGATAATGCATTTTTTTTGCAAATTGAAGGTTGGTGGCAGCCCTGAATTGAGTAAATCTATTGGCACCATTTTTCCAACAGCATGTGCTCACTTCATTTCTTTGTGTCACATTTTGGTAATTCTCACAATATTTCTAACTTTTTCATTATTATTATATTTGTTACAGTGATCTGTGATCAACAATCTTCGATGTTACTACTACAACTTGCTGAAGGCTTAGATGATAGTTAGCATTTTTTAGCAATAATGTATTTTTTATTTAATGCATGTATTTTTTTAGGCATGTCTATTGCACACTTAATATACTACAATATAGTGTAAACATAACTTTTATATGCATTAGGAAACCAAAAAATTTGTGTGACTTGCTTTATTGCAATATTCACTTTAATACAGTTGTCTGGAACCAAACCCATGATATCTCTGAGGTATGAAGGTCATTTTTGATCTTTTTAGTACACTACTGGTTAGGTAGATCATTTAAATAGAGCATGGGACTGAGCGCCAGGAGACCTAGCTTCTAGTCCTCTCTTTAACTTGTGTTCAAAGGTATAATTTTGCAGATGGGAACATTTTCATTTCTGGGTTCTAGTGAATGTTGAAGAAGCAATGTTAAATCTAAAATCAAAACACTTTTAAAAGTGTAAAACTCACACTATCTGCTACAAGGAACTCACAAAATATAAATGTTACTAAAAAGAAATGTCAACATGAATAACATTTTAAAACCTATAGTTGTGTTAGAAGTTTAGGAAAAAGAAAACTTCTAGAGGTAGATATTATGTCAGTTTGTTACTAGGAATTATTTTTTTCACCCCATTATTAACTCTATTAATAGCCTAATTAGTCTGTCAGGCTCATACTGTCCATGGTACTTTTATTGTGCACAGCAAGCTATATATAGAACTGCTTTTTAGGCAAATTAATAATGCCATTCCCTAAAGTTATCCAGTCTCTTGGACCAAGGAGAAACTGGGAAAAAATAGGCCTTTGTGAAACATTTATGTGTCAACTTGACTGAGCCATGATGCTGAAATATATGGTCAAATATTACTCTGGATGTTTCTATGGGGGTATTTTTTGGATGAGATTCAAATTTAAATTGATGGACTTTGAGTAAAGCAGATTACCCTCCATAATGTGGGTGGGCCTCATCCAGTCAGCTGAAGGCCTGGGTGGAACAAAAGACTGACCTCTCCAAACAAGAGGGAATTATATAGCAGAGACCTTCAGACTTGGACAGCAATTTCTGCCCATCCCTGTAGGTTTTGGATTTTCCAGACTCTGTAATCATGTGAGCCAATTCTTAATAATAAATATAGAGAGATATACACATTCCATTGGTTCTGTTTCTTTGGAAAATCCTGACTAATACAGATATAGATATAGTTGTACCATTTTACATTCCCACTGGCTATGTATGAGGGTTCCAATTTCTCCACATCCACACCAGCAATTGTTATTGACAGTCATTTTGATTATAGTCATCCTAGTGGGTGTTAAATTGGATCCCACTGTGGTTTTGATTTTCGTTTTCTTGATAGCTAATGACATCAAGCAGCTTTTCATGTGTTTATTGGCCATCTGTACAACTACTTTACACAAATGTCTATTATGATCTTTTGCCCACTTTTATTTGGGTTATTTTTCTTTTTATTTTTGAGTTGTAAAAGTTCTTTACATATACTAAATACAAATTCCTTATCAGACATAAGGTTTACAAAATTTTTCTCCCAATCCAAAAGTTGTCTTTACAATTTCTTGATGTAGTCTTTTGAAGCACAAATGTTTTTAATTTTTATGAAATCCAATGTATTCTTTAAAATTTCTTGCTTATGCTTTTGTTGTCATATCTAAGAAACCACTGCCTATTCCAATGTCATAAATTTTCACACTTGTTTATTTTATTCTAAGAGTTTTATACTTTTTGCTGTGATAGTTAGGTCTTTGATCCATTTTGGATTAATTTGTGTATATGGTGTGAGGTATGTCAATATCTAATTGTCCCAGCATCATTTGTTAAAAAGAATACTCTTTCTCCA
Organism: Lagenorhynchus albirostris; assembly: GCF_949774975.1. Classification (NCBI taxonomy): domain Eukaryota; kingdom Metazoa; phylum Chordata; class Mammalia; order Artiodactyla; family Delphinidae; genus Lagenorhynchus; species Lagenorhynchus albirostris. The sequence goes on from NC_083107.1 coordinate 44,226,104, forward strand.
TGGAATTATCTTGGGAGACTTCTCAAAATTCAACCAACCTTAGGGACTTCCCAGGTGGTCCAGTGGGTAAGACTCCACGCTCCTAATGCAGGGGGTCTGAGTTCGACCCCTGGTCAGGGAACTAGATCCTGCATGCATGTCACAACTAAGAACCCTACATGTGACAACTAAGAGTTTGCATGCCACAACTAAAGATCCTGCATGCGACAAAGAACGTCCCACATGCCACAACTAAGACCCGGAACAGCCAAAATTAATTAATTAATTAATTTTTAAAATTCAATCAACCATAAATGTAAGAGTTTATTTATAAAATCTCAATTTCATTCCATTGATCTATATGTCTAGCCTTTTGCCAGTACCCCACTCTCTTGATTAATGTAGCTTTGTAGTAAGTCTAGAAACCAGAAAATGTGAATGCTTCAACTTTGTCCTTTTTCAAGATTGTTTTGATCCATTGCATTACTACATGAATTTTAGGATCAACTTCAATTATCATTTTTAACAAACAGCAGGGATTTTGAAAGGGATTGGATTGGATTTCTAGATCCATTTGTAAAGTACTGCCATTTTAACAATATTAAATCTTCTGATCTATGAACATGGATGTCTTTTCATGTATTTAGGTCTTCTTTAATTCTTTTCAACAATGTTTTATAGTTTTCAGAGTACAAATTTTGTGCTTCTTTTGTTATTTCCATTCCTAAGTATTCTTTTTTGATTTTATTGTAAATGGATTTATTTTTCTAAAATTACTTTTTGATTGCTCATTGCTAGTGTACAGAAATATAGTTGATTTCTGTATATTACATTTGTATCCTACAAACTTGCTGAACTTGTTCATTAGCTCTAACAGTTATTTATAGATTCCTTTGGATTATCTACATACAAGATCATGTCATCTGTAAACAGACAGTTTTACTTCTTCCTTCTTTTTATTTCTCACTGGTAAAGGCAAATATCCAGTAGAAGTAGTAAGTAAACCACATACAACCACATACAACTTTATCCACAATAAGTAGTTAATGGATACACAAAAGAAAAAGATGTAAAGTATGATGTCAAAAATGAGTAATCATGGTGGCAGGGGAGTTAAAAAATGCAGGGTTGTTAAAATGCACTTGTAATTAAGATATCAGCAGCTTTAAAATTCGTGTATTCGTGTACACATTGGGGCTTCCCTGGTGGCGCAGTGGTTGAGAGTCTGCCTGCCGATGCAGGGGACACGGGTTCGTGCCCCAGTCCGGGAAGATCCCACATGCCACGGAGCAGCTGGGCCCGTGAGCCATGGCCGCCGAGCCTGCGCATCCGGAGCCTGTGCTCCGCAACGGGAGAGGCCACAACAGTGAGAGGCCCGCATACCGCAAAAAAAAAAAAAAAAATCGTGTACATAGACCCACCACCAGTCCCTCCCATCAGGAAACTTGCACAAGCCTCTTAGATAGCCTCATCCACCAGAGGGCAGACAGCAGAAGCAAGAAGAACTACAATCCTGTAGCCAGTGGAGCAAAAACCACATTCACAGAAAGATAGACAAGATGAAAAGGCAGAGGGCTATATACTGGATGAAGGAACAAGATAAAACCCCAGAAAAACAACTAAATGAAGTGGAGATAGGCAACCTTCCAGAAAAAGAATTCAGAATAATGATAGTGAAGATGGTGCAGGACCTCGGAAAAAGAATGGAGGTAAAGATGGAGAAGATGCAAGAAATATTTAACAAACACCTAGAAAAATTAAAGAACAAACAAACAGAGATGAACAATACAATAACTGAAATGAAAACTACACTAGAAGGAAGCAATAGCAGAATAACTGAGGCAGAAGTATGGATAAGTGAGCTGGAAGACAGAATGGTGGAGTTCACTGCTGTGAACAGAATAAAGAAAAACGAATGAAAATAAATGAAGACAGCATAAGGGACCTCTGGGACAACATTAAATGCAATAACATTCACATTATAGAGGTCCTAGAAGGAGAAGAGAGAGAGAAAGGACCCGAGAAAATATCTGAAGAGATTATAGTCGAAAACTTCACTAACATGAGAAAGGAAATAGTCGCCCAAGTCAAGGAAGCGCAGAGAGTCCCATACAGGATAAACCCAAGGAGAAACACACTGAGACACATAGTAATCAAATTGGCAAAAATTAAAGACAAAGAAATATTATTGAAAGCAGCAAGGGAAATACAACAAATAACATACAAGGGAACTCCCATAATGTTAACAGATGATTTCTCAGCAGAAACTCTACAAGCCAGAAAGGAGTGGCATGACAAATTTAAAGTGATGAAAGGGAAGAACCTACAACCAAGATTACTCTACTCAGCAAGGATCTCATTCAGATTCGATGGAGAAATCAAAAGCTTTATAGACAAGCAAAAGCTAAGAGGATTCAGCACCACCAAACCAGCTCTACAACAAATGTTAAAGGAACTTCTCTAAGTGGGAAACACAAGGGAAGAAAAGGACTGACAAAAACAAACCCCAAACAATTAACAAAATGGTAATAGGAACATACATATCGATAACTACCTTAAATGTAAATGGATTAAATGCTCCAACCAAAAGACACAGGCTTGCTGAATGGATACAAAAACAAGACCCATATATATGCTGTCTACAAGAGACCCACATCAGACCTAGGGACACATACAGACTGAAAGTGAGGGGATGGAAAAAGATATTCCATGCAAATGGAAATCAAAAGAAACCTGGAGTAGCAATACTCGTATCAGATAAAATAGACTTTAAAAATAAAGAATGTTACAAGAGACAAGGAAGGTCACTACATAATGATCAGGGGATCAATCCAAGAAGAAGATATAACAATTGTAAATATATGTGCACCCAACACAGGAGCACCTCAATACATAAGGCAACTGTTAACAGCTATAAAAGAGGAAATCGACAGTAACACAGTAATAGTTGGGGACTTTAAAACCTCACTTACACCAATCGACAGATCATCCAAACAGAAAATAAATAAGGAAACACACGATTTAAATGACACAATAGACCAGATAGACTAAATTGATATTTATAGGACATTCCATAAACAAACAGCAGATTACACTTTCTTCTCAAGTGCACATAGAACATTCTCCAGGATAGATCACTTCTTGGGTCACAAATCAAGCCTCAGTAAATTTAAAAAAATTGAAATCATACCAAGCATCTTTTCTGACCACAAAGCTATGAGATTAGAAATCAATTACAGGAACAAAAACATAAAAAACAGAAACACATGGAGGCTAAACAATACGTTGCTAAATAACCAAGAGATCACTGAAGAAATCAAAGAGGAAATCAAAAAATACCTAGAGAAAAATGACAATGAAAACACGACGATCCAAAACCTATGGGATGCAACAAAAGCAGTTCTAAGTGGGAAGTTTATAGCAATACAAACCTACATCAAGAAACAAGAAAAATCTCAAACAATCTAACCTTACACCTAAAGGAAGTAGAGAAAGAAAAACAAACAAAACACAAAGTTAGCAGAAGGAAGGAAATCATAAAGATCAGAGCAGAAATAAATGAAATAGAAACAAAGAAAACAATAGCAAAGATCAATAAAACTAAAAGCTTGTTCTTTGAGAAGATAAACAAAATTGATGAACCATTAGCCAAACTCAACAAGAAAAAGAGGGAGAGGACCAATCACAAGTAATGAAATTGAAACTGTGATTTAAAATCTTCCAACAAAAAAAAGTCCAGGACCAGATTGCTTCACAGGTGAATTCTGAAGAGCTAACACACATTCTTCTCAATATCTTCCAAAAAATTGCAGAGGAAGGACCACTCCCAAACTCATTCTCTGAGGCCACCATCACCCTGATACCAAAACCAAACAGAGATACCACAAAAAAAGAAAATTACAGATCAATATCACTGATGAACATAGATGTAAAAATTCTCAACAAAATACTAGCAAACAATATCCAACAACACATTAAAAGGATCATACACCATGATCAAGTGGGATTTATCCCAGGGATGGGAGGATTCTTCAATATATGCAAATCAATCAATGTGATACACCATATTAACAAACTGAAGAAGAAAAACTATATGATCATCTCAATAGATGCAGACAAAGCTTTTGACAAAATTCAACACCCATTTATGAGAAAAACTCTCCAGAAAGTAGGCATAGAGGGCATCTACCTCAACATAATAAAGGCCATATATGACAAACCCACAGGAAACATTATTCTCAATGGTGAAAAACTGAAAGCATTTCCTCTAAGATCAGGAACAGACAAGGATGTCCACTCTCGCCACTCTTATTCAACATAGTTTTGGAAGTCCTAGCCATGGCAATCAGAGAAGAAAAAGAAATAAAAGGAATACAAATTGGAAAAGAAGAAGTAAAAAGGTCACTGTTTGCAGATGACATGATACTATACACAGAGAGTCCTAAAGATGCCACCAGAAAACTACTAGAGCTAATCAATGAATTTGGTAAAGTTGCAGGACACAAAATTAATGCACAGAAATCTCTTGCATTCCTATACACTAATGATGAAAAATCTGAAAATGAAATTAAGGAAACACTCCTATTTTGCAACAAAAAGAATAAAATACCTAGGAATAAACCTACCTAAAGAGGTAAAAGACCGGTACTCAGAAAACTATAGGACACTGATGAAAGAAATCACAAGTGACACAAAGAGATGGAGAGATATACCATGTTCTTGGATTGGAATAATCAATATTGTGAAAATGACTATACTACCCAAAGCAATCTAGAGATTCAATGAAATCCCTATCCAATTACCAATGGCATCTTTTACAGAACTAGAACAAAAAAATCTTAAAATTTGTATGGAGACACAAAAGACCCCGAATAGCCAAAACGGTCTTGAGGGAAAAAAACGGAGCTAGAGGAATCAACTCCCTGACTTCAGACTATACTACAAAGCTACAGTAATCAAGACAATATGGTACTGGCACAAAAACAGAAACATAGATCAATGGAACAGGATAGAAAGCCCAGAGATAAAACCACACACCTATGGTCAACTAATCTATGCCAAAGGAAACAAAGATATATAATGGAGAAAAGACAGCCTCTTTAGTAAGTGGTGCTGGGAAAACTGGGCAGCTACATGAAAAAGAATGAAATTAGAATGCTCCCTAACACCATACACAAAAATAAACTCAAAATGGATTAGAGACCTAAATGTGAGACCAGGCACTATAAAACCCTTAGAGGAAAACATAGG